>NC_043701.1:2139739-2161820 GCF_006229205.1 Suricata suricatta
GGACACGGGGGGCCGCCAGGCCATCACAGCAGGGCTGCAGCCCTGGAGCCAAGAGCCAACTGGTGTACAGCAAGAACAAAATAACTACTCAATTAACTGAAAGTAAACTCGACTGTGAATATTCCATTGGGATATGACATGCCTTATTTTAAAGTTCTCAAGTGAAATGATTAGAGAATAGGAAATTATTCTTCAAATAAGCAGAAATTTCATTTTTTTAATGTTTTTAATGTTTATTTTTGAGAGAGAGAGAGAGAGAGAGAGAGAGAGAGAGAAAGGCACTGAGCACAAGCAGGGGAGGGGCAGAGAGAGAGGGACACACAGAATTGGAAGTAGCTCCAGGCTCCGAGCTGTCAGCACAGAGCTCAACGCGGGGCTCGAACCCACGAGCCATGAGATCATGGCCTGAGCCAAAGCCAGACCCTTAACCGACTGAGCCCCCCAGGTGCCCCCAGAAATGTCTTTTTGTTATGCTCTTCTCATTGATGTCTCTGAAGTGCTGTGTGTTTCCCTCCTGGAATGTTTAGGGAACCTGTCAGATGCCTCTTCGTTCTGACCAGTCACGGCTGGAGCAGTGGGTTACAGGCAGAGGGGACAAGGTCAAGGCAGCCGACCCAAGGAAATCACGGGGCAGTCTCGGGGCATCACACTTCTGGGGGGCTCGTGTGACGACAGCGGGAGGAGAAGCAAACTGCCGTCCCACCAGTCCCGCGCGTCGGGGGCAAGAGTGCGCTTTCTCGACCAAGGAAGACCCCGGAGCCAGGGCGCACTCAGCCCCCTCCGCCTCCCGCGGACTCATTCTTCTGGTTTTAAGTCTACCACCACCCACACACTCGCCGCTCATGCCAATGAATTGCAAACTCAAGAAACTATTTAATTTCATCATGACTCTGTTCCAAGAAACGGCACCTTCCCACAGCCGAGCGTGCGTGTCTGGGTGGTGGGGCAGGGAGGCGTGTGCGGGGGACGTGGGCGCCGCCTTGCAGAGGCTGGGACACGCCCCTCCTGCTGTTGCCCGTCTCCCAAGTGCCTCCTTTAAGGGCGTGAATTTAAGACGGCCATTGCTCTTCCAAGCATTTATTACTTTCATTGCTCAAATTTTATCGGAAGAAATCAATTTTCTCATAAAGCCAAAGCAAACCTTAAACTCCAGTCTGCGTGGCAGAACGCATATTTCCCGGGAGTTTCCTCCTCATGCTGTAACCCAGACACGGTGACTTCTCAGAGTCCAGGAGGACACAGGTGGCCTCATCCTGCAAACTGGCAAGGAGGCCGCGCCGGTGAGGACGGCCAGACGCCGTGCGTGGCCCCGCGACTCCCCGAGACAACAGAGACCCGAGTGGCAGCAGGAAACGCCCGAAGCAAACTCGCAGGGGACGCCCCCTTCCGTCCAGCGAACCTGAGGTGAAGGGCGAGTGTTGACGGGGCGGTGAGAACGTGGGGAGTGGGGCCCGAGCTCGCACACGCCGGGCGGGGAGCTGCCGGAAAGGAGCTCGTTCCCAGTAGAAGCTTCCAGGGTCTTCCAGGAGCCACAGGGAGCTGGGCAGTGTGATTAACCAAAGAAGCAGGGCACCTGGGAGGCTCAGTGTGCTCAGTGTCTGACGCTTGGCTTTGGCTCAGGTTGTCACGGCTCGCGGGCGGGGCCCCACGGCGGGCTCCGTGCCGACAGTGAGGAGCCGGCCTGGGGTCCTCTCTCCTTCTTTCTCTGCCCCTCCCCTGCATGAGTTCCCTTTCTCGATAAACAAACCAACAGTTTTAAAAAAGCGTTACGAATTTGCTTTTGCTCCAGGACATGAAGTGAGTCACTCCTTTGATTTAGTAATGGAGTGAGGACTTTATACAGAACATGTGTACTGAAGGCAGCCTGAGCGGAGAGAATGCTATTTTCATTTTTTGACAAGAACAAGGGGAGGTATTTGGAAAATGACAATAACTATTTGAAGGCCCTGTGTTTAACTTTATGGAACTTAAAATATTATTTACTTCTGGTTTTGTCTAGATGGCAGGTTTACGGATTTTCCCCACCCTTTTCTCTGTGTTCCGACCATTAAGACGAACATTAGGTGTGTGCTTTTCTATTCGTTTAAAAAAACTTTTTCACATTTATTTTTGAGAGACACAGAGAGACAGAGGGGGAGCAGGGGAGGGGCAGTGAGAGAGAGGGGGACACAGAACCCAAAGCAGCTCCAGACTCCAAGCTGTCAGCACAGAGCCCGACGCGGGGCTCGAACCCATGAGCCGTGAGATCGTGACCTGAGCTGAGGTCGGACGCTCAACCGACTGAGCCCCGGGCGCCCCCAGGTGTGTGCTTTTTAAAACTTCCCTTAAAATCATGTCACTTGCTCAGTTAATAGGTCGGAAGGTGGGAACCACAGTGTCCTCAGTAAATCAAACCGTGAAACACAGACTAACCACAGCAGACACATCCATGCTTCCCCAAGAAACTGAACATGTTCCGTGGCCACGAAGGCCTCCCCGGGCGGTGAGGGGAGCGGCCGTCCCCTGCAGGTCCCCTGTCACCTCAGATGGGACTCGCTTTGGGAAGAAGACACGCCCCTCCCTCGTGATAACCCTAGCGCCCTGTGCACCCTGAAGGTGTTGGAGGCCCACCGCTGACCCCGATGCAGCCCGAAGCAGGTGTCCCGGGCGGGACAGGAGGTGACCCGTCACTGTCCACCTCAGAGCCTCCTCCTCCTCCGGACTGTCCACCCAGGCCGCCTGCCGCCCCGAAGACGAGCTGGCGGTCATCGGCTCGCCTCCCTCAGGCACAGCCTGCACCTGTACCTGCCCCAGCGAGACAGCTGGCGGAGCCCAGCTCGCCTTTCGGGTGCGTGTGTCCAGAGCCCGAGCTGCAGATGGTCCCCAGTTCCAGGCTGACCCACCATCCCGTGAGCGCCGCTCGCACGTGCTGTGGGGACAGCCAGGGCTAAGCAGGGCTAGTCAGCGGGGGCTGGAGAGCAGGGGGGGCCTCCTCCCTCAGGAGGAGCACCTGAGTGTGCCAAGCCCTACGCACAGAGACATGGCTGCAAAATCCTGCCCTTAGGCCTTAAAGGGACGCTCTCCAGGAGAGGGAAACTGATGAGCTAGTCCTGCGGGCAGATGGTGGCCGGGGTCCCTGCTCCATCCTCCTGCTGCAGATCCACATGCGTACGTGCACACACAGAGGAGACACACACGCACACACGCACACACACACAGCCCCACACAGCATTCTGTCTCCAAAGCAACCCACACCCATGTACATGCACACACACTTGCACACGCGCCCCCACTCCGCAGGAGGTCCTTGTCTGCAGGATTGGGGGTCCACACGACACGGGAGTATTGACCATTCTCCCCCGTGCCTTCACGCCCCTGAGCACACCGGCCTCCGACACGGATGCGCAGAGGACTTGGCGGACCCCCGCCGACCTGCGTGTCTGCGGGCACAGAATCCGCAGTGAGAACCGCCTCCTCTGACACAGAAAGGAAGGGGCATCTCCGATCCACGTTTTCGCCCGCACACGAGCTGGGGAGAAAAACGTTCCCGGGGAAGGCGAGCTCAGAAGACGGCCTCCTCCCGGGAGCGTGGGCGATGACTACTGCAATGGACGAGCGCGTCCGCGTTCATTAGTCGGTTATTTGATCCCATGTCGTCAGCGATAGGGGCCTCAGAGGGGAATTACTGTGCTTATAAGTCTGAGGCTGCTCAGAACCCAAACACCCTGAAAGGTAGGGTCCCACCCAACTCACACAGGACTCCGAGCCGATTCCGCACGCAATAAAATAGACGCTGTGGAGCCAGGAGCCGTGGCATGAAGAGCAGGTCAGCCGAGGCCGGCCTGTGGCCCCTCACTCGGAGCCAGCCAGACGAGCGGGTTCTCTAACGTGCAGCCCTAGGAGACACTGGGGGTGGCTGGGGGGCAGGCGGAGGGTGGGGCGCCCGCGAATCCTGATCACTCGCCCGGCTGGGTGCCCCCCACCCTTATCAAGAATCAATAATAAATCTGTGAGTCACTGAATGCACTCGTCAGCCAGTCCGTTGCGACAAACACACCGTCTCCATCTTGGTCGTTGGGCGGTTAATCTCTGCGCCAGACAGAAGTTACCGAGAGATCACGGGCGTGGCCACAGTTTACTTCTGGAAGCCGATTGTCAGAACGTCGGAATCCCGGGGGTCCCTTCTCCTCTGAAAGCAGCGAACCAGGCCGCGGTGCCCTGTTTGGAAGATGAATCCGTAATTCAGAAAATCCCCACATCCGGCGGGACGGCCTGCTTTCAGTGAAGCGCGGGTTTAAGGAAGAATGAAAAGCAAACCGTCAATTCCAAAGTAATGAAGGCAATTGGCAGCTCTGAGCTCACAAATTACCCTAATTGTCACTGCCAGTGAAGGGCTTGTTAATGTGCCCTTTATCCTTGAAAGAATGTCAGAGGCTGAGAAGGGTTGGCAAAAAGCAGAAAATCAAACAAGGAGGTCCAAATATTTTGCATTCCCCAGTCACCATCTCCTGAGCAGACAAAGCCCTGGAAATTGTTTTTCAACGAGAATGGAACAGGGTACTCCAAGCAGGGACCCTGAGAGGCTGACGGCCCACGGTCACTGAACACGGAAAACCTGTGGCCTGCAGCTCACGCAGCCCGGCTGAAAGTCTGCACGGAAAACCCAGGCACCTCGTGATAAATGTTGAAGACGAAAGGAAACATCGAGGTGTATTTCTTTAACAGATCGGCTATCCATGATCCTGCCCTGGTCCCTTGAGGTTTCCGAGGACTTCCTTCACATGGAGAAGGTAAGGTGGGGAGAGCACTGTGCATGGAGCCAGGCCCCCGGGGGTGTTTGCCGAGCCCAACCCCCATTCGGGCTGTGCTTCCCGCCCTGTGCCGAATGTACTGCCTCTGACCCACGAGAGTCACACAGAATTCCACCCACGGGCCACCAGCGTCACCACACCCACGAGGAATCAACCCCCACCAGGCACACAAAGGGACGAGAAAGGGACGTATCCAATGCCATGTGTCCAGTTGTGCGCCAGCAATTTTCCATAGTTTGTGAGGAACGTGTCATGAGTCCAACTTTGTAGATGATGAAATGGGGATTCGAAGGCAGTTCCGGCGGCTAGTAAATGCTGGAGGGAGGTCAGAGCCCGGGGTTCTGCGTTAGAGCCCAGAGGACGGTCCTCTGGGGTCCCACATTCATTCAGGTTTAGGCAAAAGGCTAACGCCATACGTGCTCCGCATTGTGACAGCACCTGAGGACAGAGGCTGGGTTAGGCCTTGTAGATACAGACGGACGTTAACTTAAATACGCTTCAGTTGTCTACGTGCACACGTTTGTGGATTCGTGGGATAGACGTTAACTTAAATACACTCAAGTTGTCTGTGGGCACACATTTGTAAATTCGTGGGTAAGAGGCTAAATAGAGACATGAACAGTCAGTAGCACTGGGCCCAGGGCCCCGTGTCTGCAATTTTCTGGGAACTGTGCCACCAAATGACGCCAGCCAGGATGAACGGCTGGCTTGTCACCAAGAAATAACCTACTTTTGTCCTTGACAATGTCAAGCGACAAGTGTGCTGACTCACAGAGCTGCCAGGAAGACCCAGTCTCGAAGGTCTTCTGTCACGAAGCCAGTAGGGACACAGGATGACTGGCAAGGGGACGTGCAGGGGGGCCCCACCCAGCTGGGGTCGGACCCCGGGGCTCCTCCTGCCCAGGCAGCAGGTCGGCCCGGAGCCTCGGGTGTGGACCAGCAGTGTGACTTCGTGCAAATCTCTTCCCATCTCTGAGACCCAGTTTCCCCATCTGAGAAATCGCTTCCATCTTCCCCCAGCTTGAAATAATAGGATAGAAAGCCAAACCTGTTCACCGACTCAGTCCAAAGAGCCATGGGCTCAGAGCTGGGGTCTGCAAACTGCAAGGTTGCTGAGTAAAACACAAAACACCTAGCAGAAGGGTATCCAAAACGATGTCCAGGGCATATTAAAAATCGTATTCATGGTTCATCAGACATTCAAACTCAACCCAGCACTCTGGAGTTTATTTGCTTAGTCAAGCCACCCTACGGGGCCAGATTCCAACCTGCTGCCTGTTTTTTAAATAAAGTTTTATTGGAACACAGCCACAGGCATTCTCCCACGGGTCCTCTGTGGCTGCCTCTGCACCATAAGGGCAGAGTTGGGTGGTCATGACAGAGACAGTCTGGTCCGTAGAGCCTAAAATATTTACTGTCTGCTCCTTCGGGCCCCTGGTGCAGATGACGTGTGCCTGTCCAGAACTGCTCCAGACGCGGCTTTGTAGCCCGTGCCCCACAATCAGACTCGGCAGCCGATGCTCGGCGGGCACACCTGTCACGCAGCACCTGTCACACAGTGTGCTTCTTCCGCCTGCAAACAGATGATGACCTCCTGACATTGCCCCCACTCCACACGGGGATGGTCACGGTCCCTAATACTGCACTTACATAAGCGATCAATAAACGGTGAATTTTCATGCATTCATAGACTGGCGCTTGTCCAGGGCCCGGCACCTGGGTGCGGGGAAACAAACACCACACGCGGAGCTCAGAGCTGGAGCCCAGGGGAACCTAATAGGTCAAGAGCCAGGGAGCTGGCCCTGATCCCCTCGGAGCCCGCGCTGATGGTGCCACGGGGGTGCCCCGTTAACCAGTGACACGATACAGAACACCACGGTCAAGACAGAGCTCTTTCTTGTCAACGGAACACAGTCCTCAGGCAAGATTTAGGTCCCGTGCTTGGTCCCTCTGTTCCGTTAGGCAAGCAGTTTTCATAGGCACAGCCTGACACCCCGAGCCTCTGTGACTGTGGGGAAGCGTCCCTGAGAGGTCATGCCCATGACACCTGCTGAACCCCGAAGCACGTGAGCGCCTCTGTCCTGCCTCAGACCCTCTGCCGAGCGCTTCCCCGAGGGCTTCGAGGGCCGCCCGCCCACCGGGCCAGGAAGCCCCAACATGGGCGTATTCCTCCACTTCAATGGGAGCTCTGTTGGGTCCCACAGAGGAGGTGAGAAGCAGGGGCCCCCCAACTGACCACGAGCGCGCTGGGGGTGTGGGGAGGGGACGTGAGGGCGGAAGAGGAGGACAGTTGCCGAGTCCCGGGCTAAACGGCGGGGTTTGCCCTGTGGTCACCGGAGCGAGGAGAGGTGAGTTCTGTGGATGAGCGTCAACAGCGGTGAGTGGCTTTCAGAGCGCCCACACTCGTCTGACCATTTCAAAAGCTGTGTGGAACCTTCCGCGAAGCCGCCAGACAAGACGGGCCTCGTGGCTCAGGAAGGCACAGGCCTGCCTCTTTCTACAACTGCCACGGGAGCCCCTGTGAGCGTGCGTCTTCTTGCCTGTCCCGACGGGGACGCAGCCGTGGGGCGAGCAGAGGACTCCAGGAAGGCCGAGGGCTCCAGCGTTATTGATTCCCACCCCAGATTCCCACTCTCCTCTTCCCTTTTGGTCCTACGTTATCCCCAACGGCAGGAAATCCACGCCACAAGGTCGCTCTTCTGCAGAGAATTATGGGCGACGAGTTCTCTTTACAATTGTGTCTCTGCTTGATGGGGGAAGGGCTGAGGCCTGCGCTGTCTTTAACAGAAGATGACTTTCCGTGCCCCTTTTCAAGAACAAGGCTGTAGCAGAAAGCCACGTACACTCCCCTGACTTTGCTATTTCACATTGACGTGAGGAAGTTTGCTGGATCAACAGTGGCCTCGGTGGGAGCCTTTGGGCCCAAGTGTGATATTTATTCTCTCTGAATCGCACCGGAAGCGTACCATGGAGGCTCTGTTCTTTGTTCACTACGCGGGAAAGGGCCCTCTCACGGCACCAAGAAGAACACAGCACGCTTGTTATTTCCTTTTTTCTAGATGAAGTGTCAAGAAAATTGGAATGAGAGTCAGGAAATCTGCGTTCTCGCCTCAGATCCGCCACTGCTGTGGGGCCTTCGGGCAGATATTCGGACAGCGGTTTGACCTGTAGCAGGTTGCCTCCCCCTCGTGGGCACCATTTTCTCATTTATAAAGCCGGGAACTTGAGCTGCAGCTGGGGTGGCCCGGTGGGCTAGGCCGCCACTGGCCGCAGACATCTCCCATAGTTGCATAGAGAGGAGCCTTCGCCCGTGTGTGCGGGTGCCAGCCCTGGGCCCCCAGCCCCCCACCGCTGAGGCCTTCTGTGCAGCCCCTGCAAAGAGAGGGGAGGAGCAGACGCCCTGGCTGTCCACCGGTGACAATCGATCACAATCACATGAACCAAAACACAGTCATTGTGCATGGACTGATCTCGTTCAAGTGTGAAGTCCAATTCAGCAGGTCTGGGGTGGGGCCTGAGACTCCGCATTTCTTTCGTTTTTTTTAATAAGAGTTTTTTTTAATGTTTATTTATTTTAAGAGAGGGAGAGAGGGTGCTTGCACGAGTGAGTGCAAACCAGAGTGGCAGAGCCTGACTCGGGGCTCCATCCCGCAAACCATGGGATCATGACCTGAGCCCAAATCAGGAGTCTGAGGCTCAACTAACTGAGTGCCCAGGCGCCCTGAGACTCCGCCTGTCTCGGAAGCTCTCAGCTGAGGCTGCGCCAGCCTTGGGACCACTCCACTGGCCAGCAGGGGTCGAAATCCGAGACAATGCAGCCACTGGGGCACTTGGTTTGGGTCACAGAACAGTCATCTTGTGGTTTTGAGACAATTTGCTTCAGCAGATTCGAGAAATGAGGCCAAGGTCATGGACTCAGACTTCCCTGATTTGTTCGGCTCCAAAACAGCCTCTACCGGCCGTCCCTCAGGTGTCTGGGGACAGGCTGGAGGGCCAGGGTGCTGCAGCCCACCATTACAGTGGCCAGAGCACCAGCCTGTGCTCCGGGGCACGTTAGCAGCCACGCCCCGGGGGCCAGAGCCCCGCGTCAGCCAGCGGGGCATCTCCAGCGGCTAATGGGACACCAGCTGCTCCGTGTACACTGCAGGAAGCCAGTTCTAACCCACAAGACTCCATGCAGTCTTCATGTCCTCACCTCCTTCGAGACCCCCGCAGCCCTAGGTAAAAATCCTGGGGCTGCCATTTGAGCGCCCCCTCCGGAGAAGCCTGCCCTGCGTGCTGGGCGTCGGCCGTGGCCAGCAGGGCCTCTGGTCTCCTTGACGTCCAAGGCAAAGAACGGGTCCCATCTGTTTACTCGGGCTTGTGCCTGAGGGAGCAAAAATAATTTACAGGTATTGAAGCCGCCAGGAGGGAGGGTCCCCAGGGAAGGACCCTTTATCTTGGTCATAAAGGGTATAATTGAGTTCAAGTAGGAAAAGCAGCTGAACTGTCTAGAAACGGGAAATCATTTTCTCAAAACTCTTAATAATTCCTCAGGAACTTACTATATGGTAGGCACTGTGCTCGCCACCGTTTCCATTTTGAGTTTTAGGTGGTCCTCCATGGTCTTTTGTTATATGGAATGTCCAGAAGTCATTGAAGGAAATGTCCCACACCTACGGTTTCAGATAAAATGTATGACACCCGATTCATTTCAGATAAATATGAGATAGATTGTTAGTACTTCCCAACTCTGGCATGGGGCATGCTTACACTAAAAAAATATTCATTTCCCATCTGCAGTTCAAATTTGACCAGGGATCTTATGTTTTTATTTTCCAATCCCATGACCTCAATAACACATGTACATTTAATCTAGACCCCAGAAAGCTCCTGCTGGAGGCGGGACAGGAAGGCAAGCACCACAGTGAGTTCGCCCCAGTGAGGAACACTCAAAAGGCAAGAAGGTTTGATTTGAAACGTCTGTTTAGCATTTACACATATGTGTAAACATCTTTATTTAAAGTACTCCCTTCTTCAACATGGAGAAAAGCAACGATCTAAAAATAGAAACAAAATAGTTTTGTGGAAATAGAAAATACTATTCACTCTACAGACAACAAATTATATGTGGATTTTAAATCGTACTTTTCTGCCATCAGCCAGCACTGTCTACCCCCCTATCCACCGGTCCCCGGTCCCACGAGTTCAAGCCCTGGAGGCCATCAGGCCTCCGCCCACCCACTCACCCTCACGTCCAATCCTTGCAGCTCTCGGGGACTCTGTCTACTAACACTGCTCAAGTTCACCACCCTGTTCAACACCCAGTGGCTCCCACTGCTTTGCTTTGAGCCCTCGTCAGCTCTGGCCTGGATTTCTTGCTATAGACCCACCAGTCTCCACCTCTCCCCCGGCACAGAGTGATCTTCCCAAAGCACAGACCCTGTTCTATCCCCATCTAGCCCAAAGGCTTCCACGGGGTCTGCCCCATCCAACCTTTCCCGCATCTCCCACCATTGCCCTCCTTGTGCCTCTTGGCTGGATCGCGTCAAAGTCCTGCATTTCCCTAACACACAGTCTTTACACAGGACCCCATGCCTCCTGCCCAGACAGTTCCTTCTCCTGGGGCACCTCTTCTTTTATCTTTACCCAACTAACTCATGTTGGTCCCTCGGGTCCTGGTGAGCTCCCAGATAGACTTAGCTGTGTCTCCTCGGGGTCCCTAGAGCTATCCAGCCACAACTCTGAACACATTGTGGGCTCACCTGTCTTCCTCCTAGGCAGTGAGCTCCTGGAGCACAAGGTCATGACCTGCTCACACTTCTGTCCTCAGTACAGAACATTAGGACTTCACACATAGTAGAGGCTAAATAAACAAGTGTAGAATGAATGGGCACGCACAGGGGGCAGTGGGAGAGGGGGCTCCAGCCTCCTACCCTGAAGCAGGACTGGGCCCGCTTGGCCAACAGAGTGTGGCAGGTGTGATGGAGACCATCCAAACTGGGTCATGGAAAGCATTGTGGCCCCTGCCCGGGCCTCCTGGGTGGCTCCCGAGGGGAAGCAGCAACATACAGCAAAGACACTTAGCCAGGCCCATGGGGAAGGCTCGGCCAAGAGGGCCTAAGCAGCAGGCTTCCAGCTGTGAGGGCGCCGCCTGGGGAGGGAGCCCCTGCCCCAGTCCAACCTTCAGATGAGCCTGAGGCCTGACCAGCACCTGACTGATACTCTATGAGAGATTTTTAAGTGAGAAATGCCCTGTCAGGTCCTTCCAAATATCTGGCCAAGACAGACAGTGAGAGATTTTTTAAAATGTTGATTTTTTAATGACACATCCAAGGGCATTCATTGATTCCTTTGTTGAAAACTCTTCTGTCGAACACCGACCCTGAGCCCCAAGAGAAGGACAGAAGTGAAGAGATAAGACCCCTGTCCTCAGGTACTTGGGGGCCCATCCCAACTGATGTCTGGGGGATTCAGTGCGGCAGCGCTGGCCTTACAAGGAAGACATATCTGACTGAACCTTCTTCCTTTAAGAAGTAATCCACGAAGTTCATTGAAATGTCTAGTTAATTGCTTTACAGTCATTTAATTTTTTGTTTGTTTATATATTAAAAAATGGCAGCATCCTGCTTGATTATTAATCTTTTTCCTAAGAAAAATGACTTCACTATCTCCAAAATCCAAGTAGACCTTCAGAAGATGAAGACTTGCCGATACTGAGGCTAATCCAAAGAAATGCCAAAGTCGACCCCGAAGGAGGCGTTCCAAGGGTCAGCCTCTGCCCAGTTGCTGGAACACGAGGCAAGCGTGTGGCCAACCCAAGAGACCCCGTAGAAGAGACAGCATCCATTTCGAGGATAATTTCTGTGTTGGTTACAAAGCCAGTTCCAGGGCGTCATTTACCGCCCCCCCCCCCCCCGGTGTCCTTGGGAAGAGCGCGCCTCCATCTGACTCGTCTAGAAAGCTTGTACCCTGTTCGGCTCAGCACGTCTTGGCGGGCACCTACTCAGTGCCCCGGCCCAGCCCAGGGTGGACACGGCGAGAAGAGGGGCTGCTTGCCCTGCTCCGTCTTTCGCGCTCCTTGGGGATGTAAAGCACTGGCCCTGGAGCAATTCACGAGCAAAACGAGACGTGAGGTCGCAGAGAAGGCAGGGTAGCGAAAGCCTTGGGCAGCCCGAGTTTGGAGACCGAGAGGCAGAAACAAGCACCGGATGTCCAGGCGGAACAGCCCGCTGACCGTGGGCTATGATTTCAAGGACGCAGGTTCCGCACGGCTGCTCTGACTGCTCTGAACCATCTCCCGGGGGACAGGGGTGAAAATGTGTGAATTTTCCCACGTGCAGAAGCCATGTGGTGTGTAGACAGAGGCGGGCACAGGGGTTCAGGGGCCTGGAATTGAGCTCCGCTCTTACCGCCAACATCTGGGCAAGTTACTGAGAGACACGACACTCCAGCGAAACGAAAAGCTGCAAAAGGCTTTAGGGATTTCAGATGTTCCGTGCTGATCCCGGCAGGGGAAGCCTGGCAGACCCCAAGCACAGCACCTGAAATGACTCAGACAGATCCACCCGCACAGAGGCCGGGTTCGGAAGGGCCGGGATGTGAGGGGGTCAGTCTTGGGGAGCGGGAGACGGGCGCTCCGCAGGCTGAGGAGGAGGAGAGGCCCGGCCAGGGCTTCACGGCGGGCAGAAGGGAGCCCGCGGGCCCCGGGGTTTGCAGGACGGCTCTGGAGCTCTGCACACAGCGGGACCCGAGGGCTCCGCCGGAGCCTGGAAGGTACAGGACCCACTTCCTCAGCTTCTCAACGGTGTGCAGGGCACTCTTCACCGTCTGGCTGTCCCTTTCTCTGACTAAGGCTCGAGGGTCCCGGGTTCTAGACTCAACTGTGCCGTGACGACCGCGGGTCAGCGTCGGGTCACTCATACTTGTAAGGTAGTGAAGGCCTCTTCTTACTTTAATTCGTACTTTTCTACCTTAAATTGCCGGAGCACAAGGTGGCTCAGGGCTTCCCCGGCGTCCCCAGCACAAGGCCCTTCATCCCCACATTTCAGAGATCTGGACTGACACTGACGTGAGCCCTTCCTGCCGCAGGCATGGCCGGTGGAGGCGCAGGGATGTGCCGTCGCCCTCGGCAACTGTGACATGCCGTCTGCCTCCAGCACCGGCCGCCCTCCTGGCTCACCCATGACCCCCTCGTCTAGGAGCAGAGGGTGCTCAGGATTTATTTCTTTCCTCCTCCCCCTCCTCCTCCTCCTTCTCAATCAAAATATCCTCCTGGCTAGCCCACATGTTGAAAAGGAACTTATCAATTCACATCGGGATGCATGTGACAAATGATAACTTAATAAATTCGGTTTCCGGAGCATGTTTTAGTGGAGACTAATCCCTTTATCCGTAGAAGTGCAGCAGCCAGAAGGAACTTCTCCGGCACTCGGCAGCCCAGTGCGGGACGTATTTGGAGAGAGCACCTTCTCCGAGGGCACCTGCGTCACCTGACGGCCGCCCCCACGCCCTCCGCCAGGCTCGCCCTGCCTTCGAGGCCCTTCCGGAGCAGCGGGTGTCCAGGTCAAAGCTGCAGCAGCTCTAACCCAAATAACACCCACATTACAGACCCTTCCTGTGGAGGGAAGGTGAGGGAGCATCTGAGCTGCGCCGGAGGACAGGACAGCAGGCCTGGGATGCCGCCCTTTGAGAGGCTAAACCAAGGTCCTTTCTTGGCGTTCTTGTGAGTTTCTGCATTTCACATACAAGGATGGGGGGCGGGGGGGTCCCCGGAGAGAGGAGCTCTTCCTGCCTTTGGAAGAGAGTGAAATCCAGGCTTCATCCCATAGCCCTCACGCAGACAACTAAATCCCCAATTAGCAATTCAAACGGATTAATTTGCACTCTTCACTGCTATTGAACAGGGTTGGAGCATCATATTTTTGCTGCCACTTAAAGGGAGCCAGCTGGATTTCCCCAGAAGACGAGGACCTCCTAGAGGCTTCTGCCCCCTTCCCCAGACCTAGCGGAGTTGCACCTTCAGTCACAAGGTGTCCAGGAGAGAGCGCGCCAGAGATGACCCTGCGTCTGGCGTCTCACTTTCCAGCGGGGACTACCGAGGCCACAGGGAGAGCTGAGCTGCCGTGGCCACGTGACCGTTGCCGGCACCCCCGGGCTCTGCTCTGTTCCACTCTCCAGCACACCCATAGAGGAGGTTATAGTAACTTTACCGTCCGGGAGAATTTCAGAGTCATCGTGTATTTTAAATAAACTCTTCATTTTGGAATTCTTTTAGATTTATAGAAAAAGTTACAAAACAAGTCCAGGAAGCTCCTGCATAGCCGTCACCCAGCTTCCCTGGTGTGACCCGTGATCCATGGGTCAAAACTAGCCGTTAACACCAGGGCTGTTCTAGTAACAGACTCGTTTTGGATTCGCTTGTTTTCCCCCTAATGTCCTCATTCTGTCCCAGGACCCAATGCAGAATTCTAAAAGCCAGTATATTCCAGCATCCGGAAATCTAGAAAGACACGGAAGACCCTCCCGGCCCAAGCCCGCATCACACCTCTGCTGCGTTAGTGCAGGTGGCTGGCGACTAATTAGCTGATTCGTTCATTAGGATCCAAGACACACGTGTTCGTCACAGCGATCGCTTGTTTCAAGAAGGCTGCGCCCACTTCGTTAGTGCCTGTTACCGGAGGGTCATGTGCTTGGATTCCGTGGATCCCGTTTTTCACAGCACGGACAACAGTCGCGGGAGACAGATACTCCGATATATTGACACTTTCAATCACGGCAAGAGGTCTGATGGGAGATAACAGTTCTGTTTCACAACAGAGCCGGGAACGAGAGCCCTGAATTTTCTCCGCTGCGGCCAGGAGGGAACAAAGAGGCGGAACCGTGTGCCGGCGTCTTTATTTGCCGAGCCTCATCTGCGGTTTTCTGTCCTCCTGAGGCCCGGGCTAGAACACACGAGAGGGTCCTGGCGGCTCCAGTCTGTTCGGATGCGGCGTCTGAGACACAAAGATACATTTGCCGATTCTAAGGTGGCTTTTTGTGCGTTTCACTAAAACCAAGACAGAGCACCTCCTTGTGCAGGGAATTAATCTGAGCTGCAACCAGCTATGTGCACACACGCCTGTCTTTCTGGCAGCGCTGATACACGGGGACCGTTTGTGGGGGGGTTACCTGGGCCCTCCCGGATCAGCCTGAGGAGTGCTGCTCACGTCCCCCAGGGGGCACGCTTTCCGGGGAATGTGGTGACCCATCGGCGCGGAGGGTGGGGGGTCAGGTCAGGATGAAGGGCGTCTGGGGACGTGCGCGCTGGCACTCACGGCGGAGCAGCTGGGGGAGGGGCCAGGGAGGCCACGGGGCCGTCACACACGACGTGGCACGTCAGCACTAAGCATTAAGTACCTTCCCGAGGGCTGGTGTGAAGCCCAGCGCGGCCCCCACCGGTGGGAAACCCCCGCTGGATATGCCGTCCCGCCGGCAGCCCGAGGCCGGGGCTTCCCTTCGGTGCCCAGGACCAGGCTCCAGCAGGGCAGCGGCATCTGCTCAAACGTGCGGCTCAGACGGGTTTCACGTCTGTACTTAGAATCACGAAATTTCGTCATGCGAAAGGACCTTGAGGTCCCCCCGCCCCGTCTCTCGGCCAGGACACCGCCCAGCAGATCACCTGCCGGGCGCGACGTCCACTATCCTCAGACGCAGCCCTCAGCCTCTTCCCTTCCCATTTATTGACATTTTTCCCTCAGGAGATACTTATTAACCGTCGACAACATGCAAGCAATGAGCGCAACACGTGGCTGGACATATGCAGACACGCACATTCCGGACGTCAGGCTGGGGCTGCCGTTCCTCCCTCTCACGGCCAAGCCACGAGCGTCTCTGACTTCTCCCAGCTCTGTGTTGCAAAAGCTATACTCCAGGCAGGAGCCGCTCAGAGGTCTGAGGATCTCTTCTCCACCCAGGGCCCACTCGTGGTTCAAAACCTGTGGTTCAGGAGTGGCACACCAAGGCCATGGGCCCCGATCACACCCCCCCCACAGCAGGCTTCGAAGGCAGAGACCCCACTCCGAGAGGCGTGAGCCAAGCTGACCAGAGGCCAGCACCACCACCAGTTCCCTGCTTGTGTAGCAGGGGTGTCACGCAAAGGAAGCAGGCCACCGTCCCCTCCCCTAGTTCTAGAGACCAGATGCGAGGCAGGGATAGGCCTTAGGATCACTGTAGCTCTTTCTAAGAAAACTGACTTTATTTAGAACAGAGCGTGAGGAAGTCAACCTACAGGTGCTGTCGAAGATGACGGAGCGTTTGGTAGTAAGACATTAAGAAGAGGCTGGTCACTTCGGGAATACACGCTAGCTAACAGTTTACCAGAGAGAACCAGAGAAAAAGACCACTAAGAGCCTCACTAAGACTGGAACAAGACTGAAAGACAGGCCCCAAATACCCCGCAAAGGGGCATGAATTTAATTGAACCTGACCGTGGCAGTTTATGCCCAGGGACATTGTCAAAAACAATAGAGCAGTCATCGAGCGTCAGTGGAGGCTAAGAGCTGAGTGTGATACCAACAGAGGAAGACGACTTCACAGAGAGAGCAGGGAGAGACCGTCAGAGAGAGCCCTGCTAAGGCCACTGTCAACCCAGAGTGACGGGACCCAAGACCAAGACTGTGCCCTCTGGGGAGTGACTTCACAGGCTGCACACTGTGAGCCACATCCCCAAACAAGTAAACCAGCAAATTCTAACCAGCCCCGCAGACGGAAGCCTCGGTACCAGAGTTGCTAAAACATATTATCTAATATGTCCACTTTTCAATAAAAAATTATGAGATGTGCAAAGAAACAGGAAAATGTGACCCATATAAAGAAGATTAGGCAACAAAAACTGTTTTTCAAAGGGCTTAGATGTTAGACTTAACAAAGACTTCAGAGCAGCTATTATATGTCCAAAGAACTAAAGGAAACCGTGCTTACGGAAGCAAAAGAAGGTATAATGGTAATGTCTCATCAAGTAGAGAGTTTTAATAAAGAAATTGGCATTATTAAAAAAAGACAATGGAAGGGAAATTCTGGAATGGAAAATTATATAATAAGCACAATGAAGAATGCACTGGAAGGATCCAATGGTAGATTTGAGCTTGCAGAAGAAAGAACCATGAACTTGAAGGAAGACTGATAGACACATATGCAATCCAAAGAAAAAAGAAGGAAGAAAGATCAACAGAGCCTACAGACATGTGGGATACACACAGCACACCGTCATGTGCATGACAGGGGCACCGAAAGGAGAGAAGGGACCCCAAGGAATATCCAAAGAAATAGTGGCTGAAAACCTCCCAGAATCCATGAATAGTAACCTACACATCAACGAAACTCATCAATCTCAAGTACAATGCATGCGAAGAGAGCCACAAACAGACATAGCATAGTAAAAATGCCAAAAGACAAAGAAAACCTTGAAATCAGCAAGCGAAAATCAACTTTCACTTACAAAGGAACTCTAGTAAGATTCACAGCTAACTTCTCGTTAGAAACGATGGAGGCTAGAAGGCAGTGGATGGCATAATCAAGGGGCTGAGAGAAAACTCTACCAACCAAGGCTCTTATATCCAGGAAGACCATCTTGGAGAAAGGAAGGGGAAATAGACATTTCCAAATAAACAAAAACAGATCGATTTGTTGCTAATAGACCCACCTTGGCAAAAAATGCTAAAAGAAGTTCCTCAGACTAGAAGTAAGTGACACCAGATGGTAATTTGAATTCACACAGACACACACACACACACACACGAGTGCTGGTAAAGGTAATTATGTAAGTAATTATAAAAGACAGTATAATTACATATATCTTCTCCTTTCTTCTTGTGGCCAATTTAGAAAGCAATTATATAAAATAACATGATATAATTGTATTGTTGGGACTATAACATAGCTATGTAATATATTTGACAACACGCACAGGAGGTGAGCGGTAGTAAAGCTATATTAAAGTAAGAAAAGAACACCAGATGGTAACTTGAATCTTCAGGAATAAATAAAGAGAACAAGAAATGATAAAAAGATTACTATAATAAACAGCAAAAACATATATTTGCTCTCCTTCCAGTTTCTTTAAAAATATATACAATTATATAAAGTAATAATTATAACAATGGACTGTGAGGTTTGTAACATAAACACGTGCAACATGTGTGACAAGGGGGCTACGTAGGAGTAACACCCCAATATCTCCCTGAATTTTTAGTATAAATCTGAAGTTGATTCTAACTTAATGTGTATATTATGAATGCTACAACTACCATTAAGAAAGTAAGTTTAAAATATACAGTGAAACTCATTATATAAATTATAACGTCAGACTAGAAAATAATCACTTATGCTAAGGAAAGCACTAAAGGAGAATTAGAGGAGAAAGAAGGACACACACAAATAGAAAAAATTAAGTGGTAATCTAACCATAGCAATCCTAACACTAAATGTGAATGGACTAACAATCTCATCAAAGGACAGATTGTCAAACTGGACTTAAAAACAAAGATCGAACTATTCTTCCCACAGGAGGTGCACATAGATTCAAACATTCAACTAGGTTAAAAGAAAAAGGATTGAAAAATATACCTTCTGCAAACAATAGTCATACAAACCTGGGGTGGCTTTACTAACATCAACATCGGGTCAAATAAACTAAAGTTTTAAATGGCACTATTCATCATTCTATAAGATAAAAGGGCCAATTCATCTGGTAACGTAAGAATTATCAACTTGTATGCACCTAAGAGCATGTGAAATAAAAACTAACAGAATTGAAGCAAGAAAAACAAAATTCCACAATAGTTGGAAATTTTGATAATCCACTTTCAAGAATGAATAGAACAACAAGGCAGATCAACAGGCAAATAGAAGACCTACACAACACTGTAAATAAGTGGCCCTAACAAATGTCCATGGAATGCTCAATGACACCAGAATACACATTCTTTCCAGGCACATCTAGTACACTCTCCAAGATAGAGGATTTGCAAGACTATAAGCAAGCCCAAGTAATGTTAAAGGATACAAATCATACAAAATATGTTTTCTAATACTAATGGAATTAAATTAAAATCAATAACAGAAAGAAATTTGGCAAAATTAAAATTATGTGGATATTAAATAACATATTCTAAATAACAAATGCGTAAAAAAATAAATCTCAAGGTAAATTAGAAACTACTTTGATATGACTGGAAGTAAAAAAGATAACCTGTCAAAATGTATGGGATGCAGCTAATGCAGTACTTAGAGGGAAATTTATAGCTATAACTACCTATTTTTAAAATGAAGATCTGGGGGCTCAGTCAGTTAAGCGTCTGACTCTTGATTTCAGCTCAGGTCATGATCTCATGGTTCATGGGTCAAGCCCCATGTCAGGCTCTGTGCTGACAGCGAGGAGGCTGCTTGGGATTCTCTCTCTCTCTCTCTCTCTCTCTCTCTCTCCCCCCCCCCTGCCCACCCCCACTTGCACTTTCTCTTTCTCTAAACATAAATAAATAAACTTAAGAAAAAAGGAGATCTCACTGATAACATAACTTTTCATGGTTGGACCCTAGAAAGAGAAGGGAAAACTAAATCTGAAGCAAATAAAGAAAGAAATAGTAAAGATAGATCAGCAATAAATCAAATAAGGAATAGAAAAGCAACAGAGTTAATTTTTTGTAAAGATAAATAAAAGTGACAAATCGTTAGCTCAAAGTCTCAAATTATAAAATCAGGAATGAAAGAGGGACTTCTCTACCAATCCTGGGGAAGCAGAAAGCGTTAGAAGACAGAGCTACGAGCAATTGCGTGCGTACAAATTAGATAATTTAGACAAAGTGGACAAATTGCTAAAACCTGCCTCAAGAAGAAACAAAAAGTCTGAATAGACCTATAACAAGAGATATGATTAGTCATTTTAAAACATCCAGCAAAGAAAAGCCCAGGTCCACAGCACCACACGATCTCCCTAGTGAATTCTATTGAACATTTCTCAAAGAATTCATAGAAATTATTCACAAACTATTCTACAAATATTGTTTCAAAATTTATTTTAAAAGTTTGTTCTCTGTGGGTAATATCACCCTGGTACTTAATCAGAAAACAAAACTATAGGTAGAAGGAAGGAAGGAAGAGAGGGAGGAAGTGAGGAAAGAAGGAAGGAAAGGATTGGAACAGTTTGGAAAAGAACTACCTCTTTTCACAGATGACATGACCTTGTATACACAAAATCTTAATGAATCCACTAAAGAAAGTATTAAAAGTAATAAACAAAGAAATCTTCAATCATATCTATATAGATAATTAACTTGGCAATTACTATATGCAGTAGGTTTTGAAATATATTTTTCTATTGCCTTAAACACTAATTAAATTTTTTGACTATCAAAATTTTTAAAAAAGTAATAAATGGGTTTAGCAAAGTTGTAGGCTACAAAATCAATATGCAGAAATCCATCGTGCCTCTATTCACTAACAATAGCCAAGGGGAAAGTGAAAGTAAGAAAACAGTTCTGTTTATGATAACATTGAAACACAGAAGACACTTACAACAAAACACTTAGAAGTGTAACAAAAGAAGCACATAACTTACACCCCCAAACTACAAGTTTCGTTAACAGAAATGAAGGTCCTAAATTTTAAAAAAAGAAAGGTCGTCCATGGTTATGGACGGGCAGACCTGACTTTCGTAAGTTGGTAACACTCCGTGGGGTTAATCTACAAACTCAACACAATTCTTATAAATATCGAAGGTGCCTTTTTCTTTTCTTTTTTAAAATTTTTTTAACGTTTATTTATTGAGAGAGAGACACACAGAGTGTGAGCAGGGGAGGGGCAGAGAGAGGGAGACACAGAATCTGAAGACAGGCTCCAGGCTCTAAGCTGTCAGCACAGAGCCTGATGCGGGGCTCGAACCCACGAACCTCAGGATCATGACCTGAGCCGAAGTCAGATGTTCAACCGACTGAACCCCCAGGTGCCCCATCACAGGTGTCTTTTTCTGCAGAAATTGACATGCTGATCCTGAAATTCATCTGGAAATGAAAAGAGAGCCGTACTAGTCTAGAGGTTGTGAAATGAAGAAAGCTGGACCGCTCACACTGGCTGACTCGGAAGTCACTGCAAAGCTCCAGCACCCAGGACAGCACGGCAGCAGCACCCAGGACAGCGTGGCACCAGCACCCAGGACAGCGCGGCACCAGCACCCAGGACAGCGCGGCACCAGCACGACGCTTCCGGATCCGCGAAGCTGAGCCAAGAGTCCAGACATAAACCTCACATCCACGGTCGACAGATTCTCAGCAGGGGTCCTGAGACCATTCCGGAGGAATGAACCGTTTCCGACGAATTGGGCTGGGCAGCGGCACTGCCAGGAGCAAAGCATGGACCCGAACCCCTCGCTCCCCGTCATCACAAACTGGCTCAGAATGGATCGCACACATAACTGTAAAAGCTAAAACTATAAAGGTGTTATTATTCTTATTTTTAAATGAATCAATGATGTTTTTAATTTTTTTTCATTTTTAATTTCTGATATAACAAACAAAAACTCTTTGAGGCCCTCAGTCATTTTTAAGAGTGCCAGAGGGACAGGGACCCAGCCAAAAAAGAGAACTACAGACCAATATCCTTAATGAATACAGATGCAAAAATACTCAACAAGATACTAGCAAATCGAATTCAACAGCATATAAAAAGAATTATCCACCATGATCAAGTGGGATTCATTCCTGGGTTACAGGGCTGGTTCAATGTCCACAAATCCATCAACGTGATTCATCACATTAACAAAAGAAAGGATAAAAACCATATGATCCTGTCGATAGATGGAGAAAAAGCATTTGACAAAATACAGCACCGTTTCCTAAAAAAACCCTTGAGAAAGTCGGGATAGAAGGAACTTAAACATCGTAAAAGCCATTTATGGAAAGCCCACAGCTAATATCATCCTCAATGGGTAAAACCTGAGAGCATTCCCCCCGAGATCAGGAACATGACAGGGGTGCCAACTCTCACCACTGTTGTTCAACATAGTGCTGGAAGTTCTGGCATCAGTAATCAGACAACAAAAGGAAATAAAAGGCATCAGAATCGGCAAAGAAGAAGTCAAACTTTCCCTTTTCACAGATGATGTGATCCTCTACATGGAAAACCCGACTGACTCCACCAGACGCCTTCTAGAACTGATCCATGAATTCAGTAAAGTTGCAGGATACAAAGTCAATGTACAGAAATCAGTTGCATTCCTATACACCAAAAATGAAGCAGCTGAAAGAGAAATTAAGAAACTGATCCCATTCACGATTGCA
>NC_043701.1:2161920-2175839 GCF_006229205.1 Suricata suricatta
CCAGGGGGAACGGAGGAGGGAGAGAGCATTGGGGAGAGAGAGGGATGCAGAACTTGAGAGACTGTTGAATGCTGAGAATGAACTGAGGGTTGGGGGGGAAGGGGGAGGGGGGAAGAGAGGTGGTGGTGATGGTGGAGGGCACTTGAGGGGAAGAGCACTGGGTGTTGTATGGAAAGCAATTTGACAATAAAATATTATGGAAAAATAAAAGAGGGCCAGGGGTCCTGTTCAAAGCAACGTGTGAAAACTACTAATTCCAGGGGCGCCTGGGGGGCTCAGTCGGTTGAGCGTCCAGCTTCAGCTCAGGTCATGATCTCATGGTTTGTGGGTTCGAGCCCCACGTCAGGCTCTGTGCTGACCCCTAGCTCAGGGCCTGGAGCCTGCTTCAGATTCTGTGTCTCCCTCTGTCTGACCCTCCCCTGCTCGTGCTGTCTCTCTCTGTGTCTCAAAAATAAATAAAAAACATTAAAAAAAAAAGAAAGAAAACTACTGATTCCATACCCAACACGGGCACCGCCGTCTCCGAGGACGTGCAAGTGTCCACCTACCCGCGTGAGGCTGACACCACGGGGCGGGAGCAGCCTCCCCCGGATGCTCCCCGTGGACACCTGCAGGCCCCCTGACTCGGCGGGGCGTCCAGCTGCTGTGCCTCAGTGTCCCTGGTCATCAGGGACTGCAGACCCCCTGGAGCACAGGCTCGGCGATGAGCTGCCCCTTGCCCAGTCGGCCTTCCTCGCACCGAGCTGTCCTTGCCGGAAGCACCGAGCACGGAGCAGTCCATCTGCCCCCTCGCTAGGGAAGAGGAGCCCCAGGGCCAGAGGGGACGGTGACAGCCATGCCCCTGAGAGGCCAGCGCGCCGGCGGCCAGTGGACCCCGGGCCCCAGGAGGCCCTCCTGAGCCGTCAAACCTGGTAACGCGGCTCAGGCCCTGGCGCTGCGGCATCTCTGCTCGCCAGGGGACAGGGGACTGTCGCGCCAA
Organism: Suricata suricatta; assembly: GCF_006229205.1. Classification (NCBI taxonomy): domain Eukaryota; kingdom Metazoa; phylum Chordata; class Mammalia; order Carnivora; family Herpestidae; genus Suricata; species Suricata suricatta. The sequence continues at coordinate 2,162,900 of NC_043701.1, forward strand.
GGGAGCTGCACAAACCAGCAGCCTCACCTCACGCTGAGCCGCTCTCACCGGGAGCGGGACCCGAACCCGCGTCAGGCTGGCGGCTCATGGGCACGGCCCCTCCGTGCTCAGCTCCGGGCCCCTCAGCCCGAGTCTGCCTCTGGGTTCCAAACGTCCAAACTGGAGCGGCTGTCAAACCCAAGGGCAGCAAGCAGCCGGCAGGGAAGAGGAGGGGGCTGCAGGAAAGGGCTTCCCGGGGCCTGTGTCAGACACGGGGCCCTGCGTGCTCGCCCCGCGGCCAGGGGAAGGCTCCCTGACGCAGAGCGACGAGGGGTCCAGCCCCTCCGGCCCGTCCTCTGGGGCCTCGGCCCCACGGTCCGCAGCGGCCGCTCGGCTGCCCCCACCCCCGGCACACAGTGGGTTTACAGCTGCCAGTCTGTGCCCTCCCTGCGCTCTCGCACTGACACCAGTTGCTGTCGCATTTTCCAACGTTACCATAAAAAGATCCTAAAACTGGAAAGTACCAGGGGGCAGGTCAAGACACTCTGACCTCCCCCACTCCCCCGCAAATGCGTCCTTTGGAGCAAAAGCACCGGTTCGGCCAGTGGGCATTTTTGGTTCCAGAGTCTTGTTAGAGGAGCAGGAGGCCGGCCGGGCCTCGCGGGCGCTGGGGAGCCTCGGACGGTAATCAGAGGCCCTGCTGGCGGTGCTTGGGCACCGAGGCCCCAGACCCCCCTCCAGGACACCGGAGGGGCTTCGTGCCGGCAGCAGCACCGGAGAGAACAATCCGTGGGGCTCTCCGGCCCCCCCAGTACCGAGCCCGACGCCCTCCTCACAGCTGGCCGCCTCCGCAGGCACTGGCACCCCCAGCCCCAGCGGTGGGCCCTGACCTCCCCCCGGGACCTGCCCCTGACAGACCCTTCGCTCCCACGCACGGGAAGACAGGCACCGAGGCTGGGGGGCAGGGTTTGCTTCGGGGCCTGACCCCGTGTCTGGTGCACTCGCCGGAGGGCTTGGCACTGGGCTGCTTCTTGTAAACCTAAATGATACATTGGCGTTTGAAAGCGCCATAAAAACGTCCCTACCTTGTCAAGGTGGTGTCTTTTCTTTAGGAAGAAAGAGGAAATAGCCCTGCTCTTAAAGTAAACTTGAATGGGTGATGCTTTTTGATAAGAACGTTCATAAAATGAGTAAGAACACGTTTTCTAAGGGCAGGAATCTTTAGCATGAGGTCATCTGACAGGCGTGAGGGGGGCGTGCTAGTGCAGGGAGCAGCCAGGGGCAGGAAGTCAGGTGGGCGGGGGTGGGACCAGAGGGGCCTGGGGCAGACTGGAGGGCCCACCTCCCCAGCGGTGGCCTTTAGGACATTGCAGGTGATGACGAGGAGGAGGAGGAGGAGGTGAGCCACCACTCCCTGAGGACACGGTGCTAAGCGCTGACACGGCTTAGCCCATTTAATCGGAACGAGCAGCTGCAAAGCACATGTTCTCACTGCCCCCATTTCACAGAAGAGGAAATCGAGGCTCGGGGTAGGGAGCTTCCTGTCCGAGATCGTACAGCCAGCAAGGAGCAAAGCGGAGACTCAAACCCAGGTCTGTGGGACCCAAAGAAGTCGGCCTTCGCCTGGGACCACGCTGGCTCAGCATGGGCTCGCCCCTGTGTGGGTCACTTAGCATTTCTCGTCTTTACCGACGTGTGCGTGCCGTTGACGCAGAAACCTGTCGGCGTGTTGAGAGCAGTGTGGCCCCCACTGGAAATGGCAGCGCCCTCGGGTCCACGGCTGCTGCGGAGCCCCGCCCGGCAGCGAGGAGGCGCAGACGCCTGGTCCACGTGAGAACCGGGAGGGACACGTGAGCCACCCCACAGAGGGTGCGACCCGCTGGCCGGGTGTGGCTCCCGCTGGCCAGGCCACCCGTGGGGCGCGGTCCCTCATCCCGCGAGCTGGGATGCGCTCACCCAGGTGTGCAGACCCGAGGGTGGCCCTGCGTGTCCTCAGAGCCGTGACCGGGGCCACACGCCAGCACACCACCAGCGCCAACCTCGAGTCCTTGTCCCGCAGCACAGGTGCCCGCCTCCCAGGCTCAGCCCGGCACCGGACAGCCCCACGCAAGCGGGGCGCTGCTGGCTGTTCCGAGAGGGGCCGGGCGGCCCCGCATGCACACTGCTGCCCCGGGGGAGCCGCAGGGCAGGGCCCGGGCGCCTGGTGAGAGCCGTGCAGCGCATCTGGGCAGAAACACGTTGTAAGAAGTGATTGTGAGAGAGGCCTGAGCCCTCCAACCGTGTGCCGGCTCTCCCTGCAAAGGCTGAGAGCTGACTCTCAGTGGGGGTCACGGGGACAGACCGGAGGCCCACAGGGACCTGGGGCTGTCGGGGGAGGCGCCCAGGGAGCAGCAGGTCTTCTCCCTGGAGACGGGAAGGGGAGCGAGGAGGGAGGGAGGGTGGAGATGCCGGAGGGCAGGGCGGAGGGTCTGCGGGGATCCAGCCCCTGGTCTTTCTGCTGACGGGGCAGGGGGGGACCGGGTGCAGACGGGCGCCCTCCCCTTCCTCCTCCACTAGAGGAAGCTGCCCCCGTGGGAGGCGGGGCCCCGGGGTGCTGGGATGAGCGCCGGGGGAGCCAGGGTCTCCAGCACAAGTGACTCCCCCATTTACTGTGCCCTGCAGCACGGGCCTCTCAGGGTCCTCGGGCGCCGTGGCCGGGAAAGGGCTCAGGAAGGCCTGGTGGAGCGCACCCACGCGCCCCGCCAGGACCAGCACCTTCGGGGCCCCCGGGAGAATGTGCCCGAGCCGATGGCCATCCCGGACGTCCACGTGGGCCGTGGGCTGGGGCCCAGGCACGGCCCTCTGGTGCCGGCAGGTGAGCCGCGGTCCCTGTCCACAGTCCCCAGGAGGGCGCGTGGCCACCATCATTCTGGGCGGTTCCAATGCTGTGGACGAGGCGGTAGGAGGCCACGTGAGGACAAGAGAGGCAGAGCCTGGACGCAGAGACGCCTGAGGCAGGACCCCCCCAGCCCCGAAGCCTGGCGGACAGGAAGAGAAGAGACAGGAAGCATGGAGGGCTGGCCCCACGCTTGGCGGGCTCTGCTGGGCGGACGATGGCCCAGGCCGAGGTCAGGGCATGGGAGTGAAGCAGCCTGAGGGAAGGGGTCCTGTTCTGTCACCACTCACCGAGGCCCATGGGACCTCTGGGCATGGCGTCTGGTGGGTGTCTGTGGACCGTGGTCTGGACCAGGCAGGGGGGCGCCCCCAGCGAGAGGGGCTTGGAGCAGGGACGAGGGTCACCAGGAGCACAAACAGGACGCTGCCGGCTGAGGAAGGGGGCCCAGCCAGGAGCCCACCAGTGGCATCAGTGCCACAAAGCCATGTCCTCAAATTGAGAGCAGAGGCCCCAGAGCACCCCCTATGTGGGGCCCAATGCTGCAGAGTCTGTCACCACTGCACACTGCACGCCGATGAAATCCCCAACGGAAACACAGGCGGATCTGTGAGCCACACTCGGTCCGGTGGCCACATGGGGGGCCCGGGCCGTGCTCACTGTCCTCTCCTCCCGAGGGCCGACACGGGTGGCCGGCCTGAGTCCAGCACAGCCAGCCAGAGTCACCAGCGGCTGAGAGCCGGCCTGCCAGCATCGGCCACGGGGTGGGGATGGGGGACACTGCGTCATTGCGTCGCTCCTGACTTGTAAGAGAGCCCCCAGGACCCAGCGTCCGGCACAACTAGCAAACTAGAGAAATGACAAAATCTCACACAGCACATTTCCTTAGGGTGACCCGGCCTGTCCCCATTCAGCGTGCCAGATCCAGGCCTGGGGCTTGGTGGCAGCCCGGGTTCTCCAGCTCACGCACTACCCGCCCGGCCTCCCTCCCGAGGCCCCTTGGGGGTCCCTTGCCAGGCCTCACTGACAACACTGGTGACCTGAAAGGGCAGCTCCGGGAGGCCCCAAAGCCACCGCGCCCCAATTGCCAGCCGTCCTGTGCCTCCCGCGCCAGTCACATCTATGTGTCCTCTGTTCCTTCCGCCCAGATGCCACCCGGCCTGGCCCGGAAGGTCCTGCAACCACAGGGGACCAGCCCGGGCGGAGACCCTGCCTTAGTCCCCCGAGAGAAGGTGTGAGTGATGAGGACAGAAGCTGGGGTGGCCCTGGGGACCGGCGAGGACTCCGAGACAGCGGCCAGATCGGGACCTTCCTCCTCCTCCTCGTGGGAACACAATGGGGACTGCAGGCAGGACGGAGCCTGCAGGACAGACGCACACCAACACCTCCAGGAGAGACAGACAGACGGCCGCCTGGGCTGTGCTGACGGTCAGACGTCACAGGAAACAAAGCCCCTGTGCATGCTCACACTGCCCATGGCCAGCGTGTCGGACCCAAGCCACCAGCGGAGCGAGGGCCCAGGCGGCCGGGCCAGGAGAAGGCCGCTCCGGCTGGCGCTGGCCACACGTGGGCCCAGCGTGCCCCTCACGGACACTCAGCACTCGCACACTCACGGTCCGTGTGGTGTCTGCCCAGCTGCGTGTGTGGAGGACACGTCTGCTCCGAGGACACCCTTCTCCCTGCTCTCACTGTCCTCATGTCATCGTCCCTTAGAGACCCTTGATGGCAGAGCTCAGGTGCTGTCATCAAACCCCGGGGGAAAGAGCCAGACTCGCCTCCTGTGACCCGGGCACAGTGTCAGCCCTCTGGGCCTGCCTCCCTCCCACGCTGCCGTCCAGGCCAACACGGAGCCCCTGAAGCCCCTTGTGGCAAAGCCCACCCAGGTCCACGGAGACGTGTTTGCCCACCATCCTGGGGTCACCAGCCCAGGGGAAGCCCGGGGGGTGGGAGGGGTTTCCAGGCTCTGCCCACCATCCTGGGGTCACCGGTAGGGGGAGAGGGTAGGGGGGTGCTTCCGGGCTCTGCCCACCATCTTGGGGACACTGGTGGGGGGGCGGGGGGTAGGGGGTGCTTCCGGGCTCTGCCCACCATCCTGGGGACACTGGTGGGGGGGCGGGGGGTAGGGGGTGCTTCCGGGCTCCCCACTCTGAGCACCGCCCACCCCTGCTTCCTGGCTGCCCTCAGATCCGGCTTCCCTCTTGGAGCAGCCCCCACCCACTGCTGAGTCAAGTTCAAACCTCGTCCCCGCTCCTGAGGCAACTTTCATGTGGTTTCTGTCCAATCTGGAAACAGCTCCCTCCCCATTGTCTCCGTGTTTGTGGACGGTTTCTGGAGTCACCTTTGGAAACCCCAGTGCCTGGGAAACCGTGTATTCCGTGTGTGTGCGGCCAGCGTGTCTGCGCAGGGCTCCCCCGCCGGGCTGCCACCTGGCTCCCTGGCATGGCGAGGGCTGGGGGGGGGGGGGCGCACGGGGCAGCAGTGAAGACCGGGGACCCTCTCGGGCCACGACCTGGCCCTCAGTGTCCCGGCGCAAAGCACATTCCCGTGTGCACAGCCCCATTGACAGCCCACCCCCCACCCCTAGGGGCCTGCTTGTCTCCCTTTGAGAAGAGAAACAGGCCCTGGAAGGCTCAGTGCTGTGTGAAGCCCGAGTCCCAGCGCCTGTGCTCCCCCCAGTGCCTCGTGCAGCCTGGGTCTTCCCGTGGGCACCACACACGCCCAGGGCCGGGCACCCACGGGGGAGCCGGGAGCCGGGGCTTCCGCAGGACCGAGCTCCCAGCTGCGGCTCGGCAGGGCAGAGGGAGCAGGGCTGTGCAGGCGCAGAGTCCTCTCCGGACGCCGACCCAGGAGCCGCACCGCCCACGTCCCCTCGGCACGTGTGGAGAGACAGCCGCACGCACATGATTCCACTGCTCGGGGTCTTGGCTTTCTTCTCCCCGCCAGGGCAGAGAGACGGCTTCAGAACCTTCCCCGGACAGATTTAAATGATGCTTAAGGTCTGACAAGTTACACTTGTGGTTTTCAAAAGGAATCAGTTTTGTGAAGAACTACCTTTCTTGGCATAAAATGATTGGAAAGTACCACGGATATCTCAATAAAACACATCAAAAGTAACTTTCTCTGGCTTGTTTTGACACGTCCACTTGTGGTTTCTGTCAACTTTAGCTAAACATCAGGTTTTCTCAGACAGAGCAAACCATTAAAATATTCAACAGAAAAAGCAAATAGATATAATTCCTTCTCTGTTTGCCTGTTTTCAAATAAAAGGCAATATTGAAAGGAGCGGCCAGCCCAACTCAAAGCACATTTTTCTGATTCATACATTCGCCATAATTATTTGCATAGGATTTAAATGTCTAAGCCCTGGATCTCAGCGATTTTTTTAAAAATGTTGCATTGTAAAGCCGAAACATACTAAGCCAGTTTCGTATTTACAGAGGATTGTCCAGTTCTGCCGAGTCTGGTAGAAGTCAGAAGACACTTGTGTAGTTTTGAGATTAGGCTGTTGTAGTGGAGGCTTGAAACAAACATCTTCCCGTCTGGGACGCAGGGAACCCAGCACGTCAGCCCCGGGAATTCTGTCCTCGGTGCGTGCCAGGGCTCCATCCAGCCCGCCTCCAAACGGGGACCCTCGACGCAGCCGGGCACTGAGTCTCCTGGTAGCAAAGGCAAAACAGAACGCCTGTCCAGGAGCACAACGTCCATCTCCTAACAAAAAGACAGCTTCTGGATCCGGATTTCTCCCAAGACCCAAAACAAAACAAAACAGGAACTTGCCCGGAGGTCACTTGAGGAGGAGCCGTGGCCTGAGTCCTGTGGTCACGCTGAGCAGCGCCTTCCAGTGCAGCCCGGGAACAGAGGAGGACGGAGTCCTTCCTGGGCTTTGGGGAAGGGAACGGCCACAGCTGTTTGCAAACCAAGGGAGACGCGGTGTCAGGAGGCTGAGTCCACACCGCGGCCCCGAGTCCCAATCCACGGGTGTCCCCGTTCTGAAAGCGGCCGCCATGGGGGGTCCGGGGCCCATCCCCCGGGTTTGGCCTGCTCTCGGCTTGGCTCACTCCTCACGTGTGAGGCTGCTCCCAACATCGTCCCCGTTTTGCACACGTGGAACCCGAGGCAGAGAGCGCACCCTCGCACTGCTCACACAGAGTCGTGAGCCTGGTCGGTGCCCGAGCGGCCGGCCCTGAAGCCGGCGAGCTCAGCCCGCACCGAGCATCTGGCCAGGAGCCAGAGGGTGTCTGCCCTCACCACACCCTCCATGGGGCTTTCATGCAGTGGAAATAGACCCAAACTGCCCTTTTCTGGTTCTTATCGTGTTTTTCTTTTGGGCCCCGTGCTGGGCTGGGCCGGGCCTCAGGCCACATTTGTGTTCAGCCCTAATGCAGGATGCCGGGGTGCTTCATTCAGGGGTTGTGGTCGGCTTGGGGCCCTGAGCCCAACAGGGCCTGCTCTTGTCAGGGTCTATCAAGGAGCTCATGGTCCCCGCAGATGCCAATCGGCAAGGGGACAGAGCAGGCTGAAGCCGGGCTCCCGGGGATGGGGCGGTGGGGGCAGCAGGCCCTGCAGGGCTTGGGGCCAGCGGACAAGGAGAGGGCCAACAGCAGGGCCTCAGGGAGCACATGCCAGAAAGAAAGATGCCTAGAGACACCTTTGAGCTGAGTGTGGGCACTGGGTGAGGACCCACTGAGGGGAAGACAGGTGAGGGCCGGGCAACGGCTGCTGGAACGGAGACCCCGTGGGGATGCGGAGGGACAAGGGTGCCACCGAGTCAGAGGTGGGCTGCACGAATGCGGGCACAGAGAGACAGACACAGAGACAGAGAGGAGAGAAACAGAGATGGAGAGGCAGACACAGAGGGATGCCCAGGGCAGGGCCTGGCAGGCTGGGGAAAGAAACCAGAGAAGCCAAGTGTGGAGGGAGATCCTGGGACCCCAGGTGGATGGCAGGGGAGGACAAGGGGGTGCCCTGTGAGGACACGGGGCAGGGGGCGTCTTGTCCGGTCTCAGCAGAGGAAACATCGGGGAGAGCTCACACGTCTACATAAAGTAGCCGCCCAAGGAAGGGTGGAGGTTGCCCAAGGTTAGAGGCACGGCCACAGGATGGTAAAGGCACTTCCGAGTTATACGTCTACCCCTTCGGACATCCCCCCGGCCAGCAGGCACTGTGCTCGGCGCTGGAGCCCCCCCAGATCCGTGTGCTGGGGCCCTGGCCCCTCCCCCCTCAGAGCGTGGCCCCTTTGGAAAGAGTGCTGTGACCAGCGTGGCCAGGTAAAGTGAGGCCATCAGCACCGGCCTGACCCCACGCCCGCCCACCACAAAGGCATCTGTGTACGGAAGGCAGATGTGGACACGGAGACGTGCAGGGAGAAAGCCACGCGGAGACCAGGATGGGCCACCAGCCTGCCAAGCAGGGCGTCGGGAGCTCCCCCCACCCCAGGTCAGCCTCAGGGGACACGACTGCAGCCCCGGAGCCCAGGCCCCCGGCCCAGGCGCCGAGTGAAGGTGAGTGTCTGTTGCTTGCACACCCAGCGTGTGGCGCCGGGTCGAAGCCCCCGGGAACCTCAGCCAGGGAGCGGCACTGAACGGCCCTCGCTGCGGCCCCTGACGGTGCTCCTCCAGCTGCGGAGGGGGGGGGGAGCGAGGGAGGCGAGAACTCAGGGCTGCGCAAAGATGGTTGCCATGGAAACCAGACTCGAGGCTCCGGCAAAGGATGAGCTGGGGTCCTCGGCCAGAGTGCTGGGGCTTCGGGGCGGACACCCAGCTCCCACCCCTGGGCAGGGCTGACACGTGGACAGGTTTCAGGGCAGAGAAGCCGAGTGCTTATGTAACAGCGCACCGTGGGACACGCAGACGGGTGAAGTCACCAAGCTCAGTGCCCTCAAATGGCCGGAGGAGCTGATCTGCCGGGAGCCTAATTTAACCACCGCCGTGGAAGCTACGAACATCGCTGCTGCGATGTAACAGATGCTCTGTCCTCCTCCAGGCCGCCCCCAGGATAGGCCGCGTGGCTGCACCATCAGAGGGCGGATGCCCGTGCGGCCCTGCTCCTGCAGACAGAGAATCGAGGTGCAGGCGTCGGGCCCCCGCCTGTGCCACCGCAGCGCAGCCGTGGATGGACCTGGTTCAGACCACCCTCCAACCCGGGGCATACAGCAGACAGGAGGGTGTCCCCCTACAAGGTGACAAGACGGCAGTTAGTCCCAGAGGCCACGGCGGGTGCCGTATGGCTGAGGGTGAGCAGTTCTGTTCAGAAGACCGGCCATGGGCCTCCGGCCAGTCCTGGCCACTCAGCAGCAGTGTTCTGAAGTGTGCGGAACGGAGAGCTTGCGGGCCCGCTCTGGCTTGGTTCTCCTCTTGCGCAGAAGAGCCACACCCTCGGCAGAAGCCTGGAGTAGTGGTCAGCGGTGTTCACCGTGAGCTGGGGCCCGGAGCAGCAGGTGTCGGGAGGGATGGAGGGGCCACGTGTGCCCGGGACAGAGGTCATCCCTCCTCCCTCGGCCCCGCCCAGCCCAGGCCCCCGGCCCCGGTTTCGGACAGCCCTGTGTCCGTCGTGATTCCTAAGTTCCGCACAGCCAGTGTTTGGACAGACCCGCTCTCTCCTAAGCCCTGTGAGTTAGAGGCTGGACCGTGAAGCTCGCTTCCAGCACCGGGTCCCGGAGGCAGAGCCCAGCACACAGTCGCGTTGGGTGACTGCAGAATGGGCAGACGATGAACTCCAGTCTCTCCAGCAGGACCATCACTGGGATGAGCGGTTAGTAGACAGAGCACAGCCGGGTCCGGATAATTCGCACAAGGCCCGTAGCCGCCGGCCAGGGGCACGGGGGCCAGTGTGTGGCAGAGTCGCTCCTGTGTGTTTAGACCCTCCTCGAATTCCGCGTCCATATGTGATTTTACCCTGGTCCTTCCAGGTTGGGTTGCGTGTCGAGTAGATGTGTTAGCTTAGGATTTGTCACCATAACATACAAAGTGCTAGAAAAAACGGGGGATGGCTAAACCGAGGCTAAGAATAGAATCTCATTTATGCAACTTGATTATACTGGTAGCAAGAGTGATAATTAGAGGTATTTTGAAGAAAAAAAAAGAAGAAGAGCTCAAAAGTGTAGATAATTGGAAGATTTACTTCTCGCTACCAGAGAGGAAAGAATGGATCTTTAATTACACTAATAAGGAAATAATTATTAATAGTCACAAACAACATGTCTATCGGTTCAGGAAAGCTCCTGGTCTGTTAGAACTAGATCATCAATTTAAGGCCCACAGAGGGTTTCCGAAATAAGGACAGACCCTACATGCGCAAGCGGTCGTCGGAGGACTAGGCACACTGTTCTCATTGCCCGGTGTGTGGCGGGGGACCGCTGGCGTTCTGGAAGGAGAAACACCCCAGAGGGAGGTGGGGGGCACGCTGAGCCCGAGAGCTCCGGCCCAGGCCCTGCCTCAGGGGTTTTGTGGAAAGTCAGCGGGACGCCCGGTGGGGTCCCCCTGCCCCAAACGCCTCTTTCGGCTTCAACAGTGTGGACCTCCGATCATTCTCCTCACTTTGTATCTGGGGACGTGTGTTTCCCACTGAGCTTGCTGGGAGGAGGCTTCTCCGAAAAGAGATTGGACCAAGTGGACCTGCTGAGGGTGCCCCCTCTTCTCCAGCCCCGTCTCCCCGGCTTCCCTCGGGCCCCCCACACACGCCTGGCCACGCCTCTCCCGTCCCCTCCTCTGCCTCCCACGGAGGCAGCAGCCCCACACCCCTTCCCGGCTTCAGGCAGCAGCTGAGGCGACCTGATCAGTCCCTGTTCCCCGGTGGCCAGAGCCCCAGGACACAAAAGCACAGAAGTCCCTTGTGGGTGAAGACCCCCAAAAGCCATCTTCTCAGTTAATCACTCTCTTGTGCAGACCTGTGAGGGGTGGATGGAGACCCAACTTGGAAACGTGGTGGGAGAACTTCCCCATCGGGACCACCTGGACCTGGCTGTCCCTGGCCGTCCCTGGCCGTCCCTGGCCGTCCCTGGCTGTCCCTGGCCATCCCTGGCCGTCCCTGGCTGTCCCTGGCCGTCCCTGGCTGTCCCTGGCGTCCCTGGCCGTCCCTGGCGTCCCTGGCCGTCCCTGGCTGTCCCTGGCCGTCCCTGGCCGTCCCTGGCATCCCCCTCCCCCACGGGAAGCTTGCTCTCCAGTCTCCTCAAGCCCCCTGACTCAGCCTCATCCCTCGACACCCCCATAGCCACTGCGCCTTGGGAGCCTCCTGGGTCCCCAGATTGCTGATTGCTCCTATGTACCCTTGGGGTACGTGGTGGACACCATCCTCACGGCCCGAGCCCCGAGGTAGGGGAGGCCTCTGTCTACCCATCTCTCGTCCACCAGACTCAGCTCCTGGAGGGCGGGGGCCCTGCCTGACCACGTGGCATTCCCAGGGACAAGCTCTGTAAATGCCTGGAGTGGGTAAAGGCGCTCTGCCACCAAACAAAAGTCCAACGAACCGCAGGGCACGGACCATGGCAGCCACTGCGAAGCCACACTTCCGGCTGCAGGGTGACAGGTACGAGTGAGAGCAGGACAGGGACACGTACGGTTAGCACTCGCTCCTTGCATGCCAGGCACCGTGCGAAGTGCTCCCAAGCCTGGATTTGGGGGACTTTACACATTCCGGTCCCCCGTCTCAGGCTTTAGGAGAACGAGGGGCACTGACATAACCCAAGGGTCAGGCCACGTGTCTTGAGACTCTAAGCGTTTCTGCAGAGGTCGGTGCTTCTCGGCCGTTGCGGAGGATGCTGCTGACCTGTCACAGCACCGGCCCTTCGAAAGAATCGAAAATTAACTTTCCAAGCCCCCCTCTACTGCGCTTGAGACTTCATGGCCGTTTGGACCAGAACCCTGTTTCCAGGAATGAACACAAACTGAAACAAGAAAGCAAACAGGACCCGACGTTTGTCCCCAGAACCCCCGCCCCCCGCTTCCTGTGCGCTTTCCATGCGCCACCTTCGCCCAATCCAGCTTTCCCAGCAGGTGCTTCCTCCCGCGGGAACGTGCTGGTGGGCTGCAGGCACCGGAAAACGCCAGTGCCTGTGAGCAAGCTCCCGAGACTGCCGTCTCTGGAGGAGGGAAGGACGCCCGGCCCCATCCAAGCGCTTGGGATCTTAACACTTAAAAACCCCAGGGACCCCTGGGTGTTTGAGTGTCTGACTCTTGATTTCAGCTCGGGTCATGATTTCAGGGTCCTGAGTTCAACTCTGTGTCAGGCTCCACACTGAGCATGGAACCTCCTTGGGATTCTCTCTCTCCCTCTGCCCTCTCCCTGCGCGCTCGCTCTCGCTCTCTCTCTCTCTCTCTCAAAAAGAAAAAATACTTAAAAGCACTTAGAGTCTCCGGGATTGAAATTCCAGACAGAGAGGCAGGCCCCTTGCAGAGTGGTCTGGAGCTGCCTTTGCATCGGTCAGCCTTGGCTGCAATAATGTGGCACCACAAAACCAGGGGCTCCATTGAATGAGAAACTTTTCTTCAGCTCATGGGTCTCAAGGTCAAGCCAAACTCATCTACTGGGGATGGCTTAGGGGGTTCTGCTGACTAGGGGCTGGCTGGGTGGTGGCCAGCAGGGCACCCCTGCAGGATGACCCAGAGGCTCAGCCCATCCTCTCTAGATGGTGGCACGCACGCACCAGCAACAACTCAGACCAACATCTTCATGATCCACTTCCTTCTGATTCCCCTGCTCTGTGTCCACCTGTCTCTGCCCCCGTCTACCACACTGCGTGACCCACTAACCAAAATCACTCCTCCAGGGGAGACACCTTTCATTTTTTGTCTGCTTCACCCTGCTGCTTTGTGGAATGAGTCATTTCACATCCTCTTGGGGATGCTACACAGACTGCATCCTTCTGTAAGGACTGAGCGCCTCCTACAAGCACTGAGACCTTCCCACAAGGACTGAGTCTCTCCTACAAGGACTGAGCCCCTCCTGCGGGTACTGCATCCTTCCTACAAGGGCTGAGTCCCTCCTGCAAGCACTGAGTCCCTCCTACAAGGACTGAGGCCCTCCTACAAGCACTGAGACCCTCCTACAAGGACTGAGTCCCTCCTACAAGGACTGAGACCTTCCTACAAGCAC
>NC_043701.1:2175939-2179427 GCF_006229205.1 Suricata suricatta
CCTCCTACAAGGACTGAGACCCTCCCACAAGAACTGAGTTCCTCCTACAAGGACTGAGACCCACCTACAAGCACTGAGACCCTCCCACAAGAACTGAGTCCCTCCCACAAGGACTGAGTCCCTCCTGTGGGTACTGCATCCCTTTGTAAGACTGAGTCCCTCCTACAAGCACTGAGTCCCTCCTACAAGCACTGAGACCCTCCTACAAGGACTGAGTCCCTCCCACAAGGGCCGAGTCCCTCCTACGAGGCTGCATCCATCCTCCTGCAGGGACCACGACCCTTCTGCGGAGGCTGACAGCACTGCCCTTTGCCCTCCCTGACAAGTGGCAATTCATCCCATTCCTCCCTCTAGGGACCCAGAGCCTAGCGGGCCTCCATCCCTCCTCCCAAGGCCCAGGGCTGTCTTGGGGATGCTTGACTGACTGCCTGATGAAGCCTCGAGAGGGGTGAAGTCCAGGCTCTTTCCTGAGTGAACTTGGGAACTGGATGGAGGAGAAGGGGAATGTAGCGGCACCTGAGCCTCCCCGGAAATGGCCCTGACCCAGCACAGGTGACAAGGCTGGCGGGACACCCCCAGGAAAGGGGCGTGTCTGTTATGCACTAGAGGTGGTGCCAAGCTCACCCCAGACTGTAGTCAGCCCTGATCGAAGGGTTTTAGCCTCTGGCGTCGGATTCTGCCTCAGGTCATAGCGGAGACACCAGTGGTTGGGCTCCAGGAACTATATTCTGCGAATTCACACTAAGTAGAAAAACGGCCACCAGCTCCATTGACCACAAACAACGTGCTGCGCTTTGCCGAGCTTGGCAAGAGCACGAACACCCACAGGCCCCCCCGATGTCCAGGCCCAGGGTCCCGGGGCCTCATGTGCCGCAGGGGCCCCCCGAAGGCCAGGAACAGGGCTCCTGGCTTGTGTGCCAGCCCCTCCGCTGGCCAGGTGGTTCCCTTGCCTGAGATTCCGTTTAAAACAAGTCACAGGGGGACAGCAGGACCACTGGAGCAGCAGGGCGTCTGGCCAGTGGGATCGCCCCGCGGGCGGGAATGGCCACACTTCTGGGAGGACAGCGCACAGCCGCCCAGGGAACCCTGGTTTTCAGACTGTCAAGAAAGAGTCAGACGATGTGACGAGCACGGTGGGTGACGAGTTTGAGCAGATGCCTAGACAGGGAGGCAGATTTTCTTGTGCATCTGGCTCTGAGTTTTATTTTTAGCCTTGCATGCATGCACACATATGTAATTAGGAGCCGGGGCTCGCTCTCTCCCAGGCCCTGCTCCGGACCCTGCCCACCGCCTCTCCCGCCGAGCTCGCAGCAGGATCACCTGAGACGTCCTGAGTCAGGATCTCTGGGAGCGGGACTCGGACGTCCAGACACCCAACACGCTCTGTGGGGCCAGGGTGGTGATGGAGAGTGGACACTTGATGCCTGCCGTCACCCCAAGAAAAGGAACGAAGAAGCCTTTAAAGGTAGAGTAGCCCAGGACTTTGAAGCAGAAATCTGTGCCTTTTACCACCTCCCCACTGGGACTTACCTCTCCCCTCCCCCACAAGATGTGGCAGACACCTGCGCCCCTGCCCCTCCCCCCTACTTGGCAACCTGGATGCCAAGATGTCCTGACTGTCGTGTTTCAGCACGGGCCTAACGTGTCCCTATCTCTCTGGTGGGCCACCACCTCTACGACCATACCCCTGCTCCTCCGCCTTCCCACTTTGCTGTGTTCAGAGTTCTCTCTTTCATCACTTTGAGGACACGTGGGACACACTGTCTTCCTCTGCTCCGCACGGAGGCTTGCATCTCATGCCATAGCGCCTCTTCATTGCAGCAAGTATGTGTTGAGTGCCTACTGTCTACACTGGGCCATGCCTTAGGGACGTGGGAAGAGGGAGTCCCTGATCTCAAGAAGAACACAGTCTGGAGAAAGAAGGGTGGAGACAGGCCTCGATGGGAATGTGGAGAGGGACAGAGACAGGCCGCAATGGGAACACAGAGAGAGCTAGAGACGGGTCACGATGGGAACGTAGCCGTGATGGGAACATCGAAAGGGTCGGAGATGGGTCATGACGGGAAGGTAGAGACGGACGGAGACAGGTCACAGTGGGAAGGTAGAGACCAGGAGCCCAACCCAAACCTGAGGCAAGCAAGCCCTCCTGACAGCAGCAAGGTGGGCCTTGGGCTGAAGGAAGGTAAAGTTCACCCGGTGGAGAGGGTGCAGAGGAAAGTTCCAAGCAAGAGGAATAGGTCTCCTGAGGTCCAGAGCAGAGAGAACCAAGTAGACTTGGGCCCCCTCTGGGGCCAGGGTGGGGCATTCAGGCCTCACCCTGAAGCCGTCCAGGGAGGTGGCCGCAGTCACACGACTAGTGAGCGTCTGAGGTGTGACGGTCCCTAACTGACACGTGCAGCCTCCGTGACATCCAAGACTTAGTGCTGGGAAGGACTATATATAAACTGCCTCAATAATTATTATATTGGACACATATTAGCGTGATGGCGTTCTTGACCCATTGAGTTAAATAAAACTACTATTAAAACATTATCTGAAAGGCCTCTCTGCAGATGCGCAGCAGGGGGGCGGGGCTGCCACAAGCCCCGCCCCCCAGACCCACGGAGGCCGCCAGACCGCACAGGGCCTTTTCCTCAACACTATTTCTCCAAGGAAATTACTGGGTCTTTGCAGAGACGTTTAGGAGGCAGAGAGGTTTGGGAAAGGTGCCGGGACAGGGGCAGAAAGAGGGAACAATTACAAAGTGACCCTGAGCCCCCAGGTGGCCCAGCGGACCTTGCCCCTGGACCTGTGGGAGTGGACGGCCTCCTCGAGACCGGTGCCGCGGCCGGCCGTGGGTGAGTGCCCGCTCGGGTGCCGCCCACCCCTCCGGACACCGGGCACCTGCCTCCGCGCCCAGCCCGGGCCAAGCCAGCACTTGAGCTCCGATAAGGTAAACACAGCGCAGAATCACCGTAATCAAGCAAGTCTCTCCGGGAAGCTTTCAGTAAATAGGAAAAGATCCGCCTTCTGGAACAGGGATTGCAAAAAGCAGGTTCCTTCAAAGTAAACATAAATATTCCTCAGGTGGGGGCAGGGGGCAGATGCGACGCCGGTAGATTTAGAGGAGATACTGAATAGATACAGATAGATGTTGGAGATAGATGATAGATAGATAGATAGATAGATAGATAGATAGATAGATGATAGATAGATAGACAGACAATAGATAGACAATAGATAGGTAGATAGATAGACAGACAATAGGTAGATAGATGATAGATACATAGATACATAGATGATAGATACATAGAAGGGAAGCAGCAGACAGAGGGATAAGAGAGGGGCCCTGGTGGGCGGTCACCGTGACACCGTGCCTCAGGCGTGGACTGGAGGGCACAACAGATTCAAGCTCTATATCTGAGGTACAAAATCAACATCAAAATTATTAATTCTTGCCAGAAAATGAGAATCCATTTCCCTACAAAGCCACCAGGTTGTGGGTGGGA
>NC_043701.1:2179527-2194175 GCF_006229205.1 Suricata suricatta
AGAAGGGACTTCCCCTTTGCTGCTGAGCTCACCCGTGCAGGAAACCTTCAGGGCACGACGTTGGGGCCGCACCAGAGACCCGCATGAGTAACAAGTGTGGAGAGGGATCCGCAGGGCGAGCTGGCGGCGTGGCCGGACTCGCCGGGAAGCCTCCCTGGAGAAGGTAAAATCTGTGATGAGACTTATTTCTAACTGGGAGAGGCCGACAAAATTAAAATATAACAAGTCCCATTAGGAGAGGGCACACCTGTGTTTGCTTATCCATGGGTGCCGCCAACTCAATTTACCCCAAATTCCCACAAACAGAAGAACTAATAAAGATTATTTTCATCTACAGCTGTAGGCCTATATGCAATGCTAATTGATGTTTATTAAGACATCTTTGGGGAAACAGAAAAACCCCAAAGGACCTTATTATCCAAAGAGTCAATTACTTCCAAATTGTGTGGATGTCAAGAGTAAGTTGGTACATTGCCGACTCACATCCAGTCTGGTGTTTGAGAAATAAATGGAGATGTTATGTGTCTGTTCGCTCAGTTAATTATATTCCCCATAAATCTATCCATACAGAAAATCTGTGACTAGACAGTAATTTGCTTAAATTCAGTCTGCATGTTAAATGATCATCTGCTTTTTTCTCTTTGTTTTTGCTTTATTTCCCTTTTGTTTCCCTTATTTATATTCAGTTTCTGCCTGCAGCATCCTAAAAACCAGAAAGCGACGGTAATTAATTTCTAATAGGGAAGAATCTGGACCCAGACGTCACATAGGAAGTTCATCTTTTTAGCCTAATTCCACAGAACGTCCTCGGGAGTTTCCTTCTATAGTCATTAGTCAGGCAATCATGTCAAAGGCAAATTCATTTCCAGCAAAATGGGAAAACAGATTATTTTAGATCCATGAAAAATAAAAAAGGACTTTGCTCAAAATAGCTGACCTATCACAGATTTTTTTTCTTTTTGCTCAGTTTTTCAGAAACAAGATATTATGTAAGTACGGAATGACGGGCTGATTATCCAACATTTGACTAGCTCAGCACCAGTCCGTGGCCCTTTTTCCCTCAGTCGCAGTCCACGCCGGGCATGGGCTACGTCACCTGGATCTCCTGGATGGAGAACCATGGTGAGCTATTGCCACTGTCCCAAAACCCAAAACGATGATGACCAGTCCAACAGATGACCAAGAAAAAAAAAAGAAAAAGGATATCAATGCCTCTAACAAAGGCCAAGGGATCATTTATGCAGATGGAACAGTGCGCCTGGCAGTGGAATTTTCCGACGCCAAGCTCAGGAAGGAAAATAACCCTTGAACGCCAGTTTGGCTTAGAACAATGTAATTTCATAAATGTCAGGAACGTTGCCTCAGCAATGGCCCGCTCCTCCACGGGGACTTGGATTTCCAGCCCCCGACTGCACTGTGGCTTCCCCTGGAAGGCCGGTGTCACGTCAGGTCTCACGGGAGGTCATGGAGAGATGGCACCCCACGGTGACAGCCTGGTGACAGAGTCATCTTTTCTATCCACGTTAGCCTTCTGCTCGTCCCGAGCAGCTGAGCTCCAACTGCGCCTAGATTTTCGGTGGTTCTGAGTATCTCCCAATCATCTGCGATGCGCAAGGTCAACGCTGTTCGTTCATTCCTCGGGCTGCAAGTCGTTCCCACGCTATGTGGGCCGCCGGATGGGGCTTCAGAGGCCGCTATTCCAGACTCTTCCCTCCCACAGATGAGGAAACTGAGCTCAGAAAGGTAAACTGACGCAGTCCCGGTTCTGCCGCTAGAGAGCATGAGAGCCGAGGCCAGAGCTGTGCCTCCAAAGCCGAGGAGCATCATCCCTCCCATTTCACCACGTTTCCGCAAGTGCCCTGTACGGGGAAGGGAAGCGGAGGGCTTGGCTCACTCCGGCGGCTTTCAAGAAACTTGTCCTGAATGAGAGTTCAATTTTAGTCTCTGCTTTGAGATGGGTTATCGCACGATTTAAAATCGACTATGGAGCACCTGGGTGGCTCAGTCTGTTCAAGGTCCAACTCTCGATCTCGGCTCAGCTCATGATCTCATGGTTCAAGCCCCGCGTTGGGATCTGTGCTGACAGCTTGGAGCCTGCTTGGGATTCTCTCTCTCTCTCTCTCTCTCTCTCTCTCTCTCTCCCCCCCATTCTCTCTGTCCCTCCCCCTCCCCCCCAAAATAAAATAAAATCTGCTATCAAAGTAACGAGGTTCCATTCCTCAAAAAGTTCCGTGCGGGATCACCTTCCGTCCGGCAGCTGGGATCTGGCAACAGTGCCGTCCGCAGCAGCCAAGAGGCGGAAATAACTGTGTTCACCAGCAGATGGAGAAGCCAAACGTGGTCGATCCGCACAATGGAACTTTGTTCAGCCTTCAAGAGGGACATCCTGACAGCATGAGGATGTGAATAAACCTTGGGGACAATGTGCCCAGTGAGATAAGACAGGCAGGGGGCGCCTGGGCGGCTCAATCGGTTAAGCATCCAACTTCGGCTCAGGCCATGATCTCACGGTTCATGAGTTCAAGCCCCATATCAGGCTCTGTGCTGACCGCTCAGAACCTGGAGCCTGTCCTCAGATTCTGTGTCTCCCTCTCTCTCTGCCCCTCCCCTGCTCACGCTCTGTCTCTCTCTCAGAAATAAACATTTAAAATTTTTTTTAAAAGACCGTCACAAAAGGACAACCATGGCGTGATTCCACTTGTATGAGGCAGAGAGTGGAGGGTGGGGGTGGGGCTGGGGAGGGGGACAGGGAGTTGTTCAGTCCTGGAGACAGACTCTTAGGTTTGCAAGATGGAAAATTCTGGAGGCGTTCACACGACACATGAATGTGCTTACCATGAATGGACTATACACTTAATGACGGTAAAGGTGGTAAATTTCATATTATTTGTTTTTCCCACAATTAAAATATTTTTAAACATTTAAATCTTTATTTTTGAGAGAGACAGAGAGACAGTGTGAGCAGCAGGGGGAGGAGGAGGCAGAGAGAGAGGGAGACAGAATCAGAAGCAGCTCCAGGCTCTGAGCTGTCAGCACAGAGCCGAATGCGGGACTCGAACCCAGGAACTGTGAGATCATGACCTGAGCTGAAGCCGGCCGCTTAACCGACTGAGCCACCCAGGTTCCCCTAAAATATTTTTTAAAGGAAAACCTGTTCCTTAAATATTGTCTCCAGATGTCTCTGAGCCCAGCTTAACACACGCTCTGACGCAGGCCTGCATGCGCAGGTGCACAGGGTGACGTCTGGCCCCCCTGCCCCCCACAGCGCCAGCAGTGATGTCCCCCCAGAGGCTCACCGGCGCACCTTTCTCGTCTCAACGTCCACCGTAGGAAATGTGTTTGTCTCACTTTCCTCGCTTCCAAACCTGCCACGAAGCCCTCAACCCTAGGATCCGTCTGCACCACAGCGCCGAGAAATCTAATTGAAGTGTCACCAAGAAGCCTTTTGGACAGATGGCTTCCCTCTTTCAATTAAGTACATATATTAGACTGTTGGAATTAATGGATTTGACGTGACAGGCGTGTTTCTGTACTCATTTAGAATGCTTAGTCCTTGACGATCTATGTGGTGTCAGAATCGGGCCCCTTGTGAATTTTATTCTGGTCAACCTTGCAAGTTGCTTGTATTTTGCATGCTATAGTAATTTCTGAGTATTCAAGTATAATATGTAAAAAGAAAATTCTAAAGAGATCAAGAGTGCCCCTGCACAGGCATCAGGACTAATTTTAGGTAGAGTTGCCACTAATTCAATTTTAATATTTTCTAATTTTAGCTGCAGCTCCCGAGAGGTTTTGCACAGAGCCTCGGACCTCCCTCCTCTGTTCCCGTCTCGGAGCCGGTGCCAGACTGGAGGCTCCATTGTGCCCGCTCCTCCCGGACCCCGAGCTGCCCCTGCCTCCCGTGGGCTGTGCCCGGTGTCCGGGCCCCCCCCCCACCGCCCCCGCTTGCCGCCCCCACCCTTTCAGCACCTTCCCCAACGCCAACCCCGGCTCCCATCTTGGTTCCCTGGGGCCACCAGACGCTTGCCGGTGTCCAGTCCCCCCAGCGCCCTGACGCTGCCCCAAGCCCCCCCACCCCCGTGGACCCTCTCCTCCTCTAACTCCTCCCTCGTCAAAGCCCACCTCACACGCTCCTATGCACGTGCACACAGACTGGTACACATGCGTCCACGCCCCGGTGCTCACAGCCGCCCTAGACTGGAAACACGCAATGCCCGCCTGACGTGCAGACAGGTGAAAGGCGGCACGCCCCTCCGGCCCATCACTAGTCAGTGACATGTCACAGAGGGGCCCTGAAAGCGTTTCACTACAGCCGGGCCCGGAAGGTCACCTGGGGTGGGACTCCGTACATCGGGACGTCCAGACAAAGCAGGTCCGTGGGGACAGAGCAGGGGTGGCTTCGAGGGCCGCGGGCGGGAAGGGGAGAGACTGCCCAGAGACGCGGGGTCCTTTTGCGGCGGTGGGTCCTAAAGCCAAGTCGTGGCCAGGGTGCACAACCTTCCGCATCTGTCACCTGCTCAGGGCGCCTTTCAACGGCGGTTTACAGTGGGGGGGTTGTGTGTCCTTGGATCCGTCACAAAGGCCCCTGAACCTCGTCCCCACCCTCCCACCCTTCCGTGACCTCACTAACTCTGTGCACCTCACGCCCCCGGGCCTCACCTGGGGCTCAGGGCCCTTGTGTTTGGGCCGCACTCGACCTCCCCAGACAGACTCCGGGGGAGCCGTGGGGCCTCGGTCCAGCTAGCAGCTCGCAGCCCCGGCGAGCCCCTGCTCCGTTCCCACCCCCGGGGAGCAGACCCCCAGCCTGTCCTTTCCCTATGGAGCAGGTCACTGCCGAGCCCAGATCAGTCCCAGATTCCCTTCTGTGCCATCCAGGCTGGCACCACCCCCCTCTGGCTCCTGGGACACCTGGTCATCTCCTGGATGGACCCCAGGGGGCGTGGCCCAGTCCTACGTGGCCAGACACGCGAGGCCATGCCACAGACATGTGTCACTGCTCAGCAGCCCTGTGCACCCGCACCTGAGGGTCCCCTGCCCCCCCCACGCCCCCTGCCCGCACGTCCCCCAGAGTGGGCTCACTGGGGCTGTCCCGAGCGCCTCCATGGCTGGGAGACGCTGCTTCTTGAAGCAGCCTGGTCTGGTTTGGGAGCGCTGCTTCCTTAGGAGGCTCTGCCCCGACCCCCTGCTCCCCGAATCTCCCCACCAGGCACTTCTGTCCTTGAAGGCCGTGCACAGCGAGTCAGAGCTCCTTCCTCAAGGTCCTTCCGGGCCCCCAGCTGGGCCTCCCCTGCACAGACTCTGAATCCCCACCACCCAGCCGCTCCCCGCCTGCTGAGTACTGCTGCGCACCTCACTCAAATCACGGGTGTCCCCCAAGTCACTCACAGCGACGTCGGGACAAAGCCCCACTGTCCCCCCGAGCCCCTGGCGGGCCCAGCTGGTATTTCCCGGGCTGCAGCCTCAGAGCCACTGCACTGCTGAATCACGGGGCTCTGTCCCCCAAAACGCCCACTCTCCGTCACCCCTGCCATGCAGCCACACCACCAGCAGAGAGGGAATTTTTGGAATTCCCCAGTTCCAACTTTTCCCAACTTTCCACACGCCCCCTTCACGCACCAGCCCGGGAGACTCATCCAAACTATGCTCATCCTCTGACCCCGGGTCCCTCAAGATTCAGGGGTGCGCTCACGCCCCCCCCCCCCCCCCCCCCCCCCCCCCGCCATCAGGTCCCAACTCCCGGCTGCTAGAACTGGGTTTGGGCACAAACAACTTGAGCTTGGGCTTACGTGGACTGAAACAGATGGGCCCGTATTTGTCCCATTAGGAGAAGCCTGGCCACACATGAGGACGAGCAGCAGGGCCCCTGCGACCTCTGTCCCTGTCACCATGCGGCCATTCTCAAAACGGCTGCCTTATTCTTGCAGACGACAGCGGGATGCACCCGACGCCCCCGGGGAGAAGCACCCAGGGGTGAAGGTGAAGGCTGACCCCCTGGGGAGGCTTTGTCTTTTATCCGAGGAAGGAGTGTCAACGCCAGACAGTTCTGCCCCTAGAGCCGAAGGGGACTAGAGAGTCATGAGTTTGCGGTGCCTGGATGGCTCAACGGGTTGGCCCAGGTCATGATCTCACGGTTCATGGGTTCAAGCCCCAGGCTAGCTCTGTGCTGACAGCTCAGAGCCCGCTTTGGATCCTGTCTTCCTCTCTCCCTGTCCCTCCCCCATGTGCTCTCTCTCAAAAATAAAAAAAAAATTTAAAAAGAAAGAAAGAAAGAAACTCATGTGTTTGGCAAGCTCACTTCGCTGAGAAGGGCAGGATTTCGTTCACACAGAAAAGGCAGGACAGACACTGGGCTCTCCCGCTGCATGTGTCACAGCTGGGGGGCGGCAGAGAGAGGGGAGCCCTGGGGGTCTCCGCTGGACCTTGCTCCGAAGCTTATATCAGACCCCAGGGCCACCATCACAAGGTACCACAGAACGGGGCTTAGACAGCGGAAACTCCCTCACCCACTGGCCGGGAGGCTGGGGGGCCGAGGTCAGGCTGCGGGCAGGGCTGGGGCCTCCAGGGCCTCCCCCACAGGCGCGTGGACGCCGGCTCCTCCCCGTGTCCTCGCACCGTCATCCTCGCGTGTCTGTTCCCACCTCCTCCTCTCCCAAGAACACGAGTCAGGTGGGATCAGCCCATCCTCATGACCTCATTTTAACTTAGCTCTTCAAAGACCCCCGCCCAGGTAGAGTCACGTTCTGGGGTCATGGGGACCCAACTCAGCCCATAATAACCGATCATGACCCCGCGTTCATTCTCGAGATTGACAGACTTACCCAAATGCACCGACCTTGGCAGTTCTACAAACCACATTTATGTTTTTCTCTGTAAATGTATCTGTTTGTTCAAATTTGTTTTTTAAAAGAACGTGGGGAATCTAGACCCAACATGTTCAACAGCTTTACCTTGATCGAGTGATCTCTTTTTAAAAACTATAAAGTAGGTCAAGTGGTTAATTACATGATTACTTTTATACTTGTGATGAAACCGGGCCTAACTACTGCCAGGTTTCACTTGTACAATGTGAAGTAGAAAAATGCCCAGAAAAAGTGGCTTAATTTTCTACCGAATAGAGCATGAGAGGTTCTGACACGCGCCCTTGCCAGGGACAGACGGCTCTGCTGTTAACGAACAAATTCATTCCCGCAAATCTCGTTAAGACAGGTAGGCTTAAGCCTGTGCTTCTAAATTCATGTTCTGGAATATGATTGGCATCATTACTAGGCAAATATGGAAAGAAGTCGTGTTTCTTATATAGAATTGAAAAAAAAAAAGAGCAGAGCTGCCAAGGGCTGAGAAGCACAGAGAAGGATTTTAAGGTTGAGGAAATGTTTGGGGTACAGTCGTTTTGCCCTCCCGGGACGCCCACCCGGGATCATATGATCATTGGACTTTCAACTTTGTGAGCAGCTGCTGTATTCTTTCCACAGCAGCCGTGCCCTTTACGAGACTTCCCTTCCCGCACATCCTTGCCAACACGCACCTGTCACCTTTGTGGTAACAGTCACCTAGCAGGGGCGAAGGCATATCTCATCGTGGTTTGGGTCTGCACTTCACTAACCATTGGTGATATTGAGCATCTTTTCACAGATGTGTGGGCCGTTTGTAGTCATCTCTAGGGAAAGGTCTATTCACGCCCCTCGCCCATTTCCTAATCGGGTTCGTGGGGTTTTGTTGTAGTGCAGTTGTAGAAATTCCTAACCGATTCTGGATATGAGCTCTTACCGCGTACTGGAATCACAGACACTTCCTCTCGGTCCATCAGTCGCCTTCTGACTCCGCTGCTTGTGTCCTCCGTGGTGCAGAAGCGTGTCGTCTTGGGCATTTTTAACCAGCTCCGCTGCCTGCACTTTGCAGTCGTAGCTGCAAAATCACTGTCAAAGCCAATGTCATGAAGCTTCTCCCCTATGTGTTGTTATGGAAATTTCACAGTTTTAGGTCTTATATTGAGATCTTTCACCCATTTTGAGCTAATTTTGTATGTGGTGTAAAAATAAGGACCCAGGTTCCTGCTCCCGTATGTGAATGTTCCATTTGCTCAGCACCACTCAGAGAAGAGGCTGTCCTTCCCACATTGAACAGTCTTGGCTTCCTGTCAGGAGTCATTTGGCCACAAACAGGAGGATTTATTTTTGGATTCTATTCCGTCCCATCGATCTATGTGATAGTCTTGAAGCCAGTATCACACTGTTTTTGTAAATTTGTAATATGTTTTAAATCCAAGAAGTGTGAAAATAAAAAGAAAGTGTGAGTTCTCCAACTTTGTTCTTTAAGATTGTTTTGGCTATTCAGGGTCCCTTGAGATTTCATGTGAATTTTAGGATGGATTCTCTATTTCTGCCACCGCTATTGGCATTGTGATAAGGATTTCATTTAACATACAGATCACTTTGGACAGTATTGTCATATTAACAATTTTGAGTTCTAATCCACAAACACAGGGTATTTTTCCATTTACTTATGCCTTCTTTAACTTCTTCCAGCAAAATTTTATACTTTCTAGTGTATAAATCTTTTACCCTTTTGGTCAAATTTGTCCCCCCCCAATGTTTTTAAAACTACGAAAAAAAGCAAAAATAAAATAAAGTAAAAAATAAAGAAGAAGACTGCTCACTTCAGTCAGCAGCACATACACTGGAGTGGAAATGATTCAGGGACCCCCGGGCGGCTCAGCTGGTTGAGTGTCTGACCCTCAACTTCAGCTCAGGTTTGATCTCACAGTTTGTGGGATCAAGCCCCGCATCAGGCTCTGCCTGCACGGAGCCTGCCTGGGATTCTCTGTCCCCCTCTCTCTCTGCCCCTCCCCCAGTTGCATACATGTTCTCTCTCTCTCTCTCTCTCTCTCTCTCTCTCTCTCTCTCAAAATGAATAAAAATAAACATTTTTTAAAAATTGAAATGATTCAGAGAAGGTTAGGATGGTCACCGCATGGAAATAACACACCAGTCAGGACTTTCCCCTCCTTTTCTAGCACCTACGGACGGGCACTGAGGCTCTGGAAACCCACACAACGCACCCAGGTGAGAGGCTTTGGGCGTCAAACCCTACCTCAGCTGCCTCTCAAAACAAAACAAAACAAAACAAAACGACTACACATAATTATGAGGAATTTTTCTTCCATCTCCTCCTTTCCTGGGTCAATGTTAATCCTGTTTAATTCTTCCTTTCCAAGGAATCGGATTCACGAGTCATAATACTCATAATAATTGCATATTGTCAGCTCTCTTTGAGGAAGACCCCTCGGGGTGCCAGCCCAAGGCCAGGGCCACTGGGGACCCGGACAGACTTCCACCCTGAAGCCCGGCCATGTGGTAGCCAGACCCACGGATGACCTGGAGATAAAGGATCATGTTTTCCTGGGATTTTCAAACACAGATAACGCTGTTGAGCTAAACACTGAGACTGTTAGTTACAGGGCAATGGGAAGAGCGCAAATAACTCCAAGCCCTCATGACGCCTGTCTTGGGAACACAATGGGAGCAATTCTATTTCAAGGAAGTCAGCTGCGAGGCAGGACCGACTCCTTGCTTGAGACCAGGTTGTCCCGGCTCGTTGGGCGGCTCGTGGCCTGTCATCTCAGCGAGGAGCGAGGGCAGGTCTGTTGTCATGCCTCGGGTGGGTCCGAGCTCCGGGGCTGCAGCTCCGAATGTCGGTGGACAGACGGACACAGCCACACCCACAACAGCGTCTGCATTGCCAAAGCCTGCACCCCAGCCCGATGCCACCCCAGGAGCGTGCTCTGCTCCACCAGCGTCCCCTCTCAGATGGTTGTGTGTGACGCCCCGACTCTCCCCAGGGCAGCTCAGCCGTCTGACCGCTGCCACTGTCCCCACCCACCCCGGGACCTGCGTGCCAGGGGAGGGGGCCAGGTGGGCGGAGGAGCGTTTTGACTGTTTCCCCTTAGTGTATATTGAGTGACATTCTGGCTGAGTGACAAGAAGTCACCCCACAGAGCAGCCCAGGAGCCAACACAGAATAGCAGAGCCACATGTCACCACACGCCCTGCAGGGACCTTGCACTGAGCATGAGTGGAGCAGACTGGCCCCCCAGCCCCTCGGACCCTGTGAGGCTGTTCTTGGGCAGCAGGCTGCATGGACAGGGGATGAGATCTCCCCACCGCCCCAGACAGACTGACCCTCAGGGGTCACCCGTCACACAGCATGTGGGAGAGGGGACTTACCAATGGGCTGCGGGTCAGGTGCCTGGAAGATGGCCGCCAGCCAGGCAGACGCCTCTCCAAACGGGGTGAGCATCCAGGGGCTGCTGCGGAGCCTGGAGGGGCCGGCCAAGGAGGGGGGCAGCCCAGCATGGGTGCCCAGCATTGACGGGGGAGGCTGGGTAAATGCCAGCACCTTGCTCACATAGCAGCCAGCGTGGGCTCTGACTTGCGAAGGGCAGACTCAGGGGACACAGGCAAGATGAGAAGCACTGAGCCACGGAGAAGGGCGCCTGGCCCTGGCCGCGGCAGGTGCCGACTCTTAAATCTGACTTGGAAGTTGCCAGTCTGCGAGATACCCAGGATCCCAGGCAATTCATAAACTATGTATCACAAGGTCCACGTACCCAGGTAGGGAGCAAAGGCGAGTAAGGATTTTGCCCTGGTTATGCTGTGCATAGAATTTTCTGCATCAGCCAGCCCACGGGTACAAACCCAGGACTGGGCGGCCCACGGCCAGCCATAACTGCTCAGTTGTCTTAGGTCACTACAGAGTCAGTGTCCTGGAAGAAAGAGGGTTATAACTAGACCTGTGGGACTCAGGGGAGCTGGGGTCCCTAAGGTCTGTCCCTAAGACATGAGGAAGGCTGTGTAGACTGCAGCCCCTTGTAGCCTGGGGGCAAGGGGATCCACTCCGTGGGGGCTGCCCCAGTAGTCCCCAGCCTCACAGAGCAGCAACCCAGGGTGCAAGATGCAAAGCTGACATCTGGTGCAACCTCTGGCTTCTGGGAAATTGGAACACGCGAAGACCCGGGTGGGGTCGGGGGTGGGGTGGGGAGGGGACCCTGCAGATGACAGTCCCCACCTGCAGCGTGGGAGCCCTGGGCCAGGCCAGGCACAGGGATCAGGGCAGCAGGCAGAGCGTGGGAGCTGGGGCTGCCGTTGACATGGCCCTGGGCTCAGCTGGCCTTCTTGGCAAGGCTGCCCAGAGATGCGCTGATGGGGGACCCAGGTCCCCGCTCCCACCCCGTGTCCCCAGACCCCCGGCTGCCTGGCTGCTCTGCCTCTCCGTCCTCTCAGGTCATGCAGATGCCAGCAGCTTGTCAGGGACTTCCCCCTTGGAGCACCTCCTCATCCAGGAGCACCACCCAGTCTGGAGCACCCCCAAGTCTGGAGCATCTCCAAGTCTGGGAGCACCTCTGAGTCTGGAGCACCTCCTCATCCAGGAGCACTGCCCAGTCTGGAGCATCTCCCAGTTTCGGAGCACCTCCGAGTCTGGGAGCACCGCCCAGTCTGGGAGCACCTCCGAGTCTGTGAGCACCGCCCAGTCTGGAGCTCTTCCTCAGGAGCCTTGCCCCGACTCCTGCCTGCTGGCTGCTCCGTCCCAGCACCCAGGCCAGGTCCTCCGATCTCCCCAGCCTCCTCCGGTGGAGCAGTCCTCTGGCCGAGGCCTTTCTTCTGATCTAACTGCCCCTCACCAGTTCCCTGTGACCCCACACTGTGTTGTGTCTTTAAAAACTACATCTGCGTTCCATGCTGACGGGTCCCAAGTCCACCCCTCCACCTGGACGCCCCCCTGAGCAGCAGCAAACGTCACCATGTGCCGGCTCACCTCACCCACCTGACTGGCAGGTGCCTCCAACTCCCCCCAGGACCTGCCCCCACCCTTCCTGTCTCCGTGAGCATTGCCCGCCACCCCCACCCTGTGCAGGCGTGCAGCCCTGGCCCCAGGATTCCGCCCCTCACACCTCACAGCACCAGGGTCTGAGGGCTTCTCTTTCCAAAGACATCGACACCTGGCACTCAGCCAGCCAGTGACCCCGAGTCCCCAAAGCTCCTCATGCTTGCCATCTTGGGTGGGGCTCGAGGCGTGAGCCCTCCTGTGCAACTCCACACACAGTGCCCTCCTCCATTCATCCTGGACTCAGTCAGGCCATCGCCTCCTCCAGACTGCTCTCCGTGACTAACCCTCACCCATACTGAGTGGCACCCCTGCTTCTAAGAACACCCTGGGAACAATCCTATGCTGACTACCTTGACTCCTGATTATCTGTGTCCCCCCCCCACTGCTCTGGTCCTGAAACCCACAGGTCAGGGTGCAACTGTCAGGCCCCCAGCGTCCAGAACCCAGCAGCCTCGGTTAATGCTTACTGAATGAATCAGCTGGAACTCATTCATACTAGCGTGTGAGGAACTGCTATCTCTCTTTTCCTAACAATGACTCCATGCGGCGGACAGGGGAAAGCCCCAGAGCCCTGTGTACGTGCAGAGAAGGGGAGCACCCCCCCCCGGACAGGGAGGGGCCCGGCGCCCAGCTCCGCTCTGTGCACTCCTGCTCAGCTCAGTCAGACGGCAGGTGTGGCTCGTAACTGGACCCGGAAGAGGCACTAAGGACAGCTTCTAAATGAAAAACTGCTCCAGGGACAGGGAAGCTGGGCAGCCCGGGAAGTCAGACGTGTGAGGACGGAACCCCAGAAGTGACGAGGACTTTGGAACCGTGGCCACCTGGAGCCCTGCATGGGCCGAACCCACACACCACACTGCTGGCACTGTCCCAGAGACCCGTGAACAAACAGGGCAGTTAGCTCCAGTGGTGGCATTTTCTGACCCTGCCTCCCCCGCCATGGAGCGTGGCGGTGACCCTAGCAGCATCCAGGGTGGCTGAGGACACCGCTCACCACAAATGACAGGCCCCTGCCAACCCCGGCACGGGTCCTGCCATGGAGATGAGATGGGGACATGCCAGCCCAGCCCTCCCGGCACAGGGCTGTCCACCTCCGGCCTCTTGAGAGGCAAGGGCGTCCAAGTTGGACATTTGCTCCCTTGCGTTCCAGTCCCCGGAGCCCCAGCAGCTCCGTGTCTGGACCCCGTGAGTAGAAAGCAGGCCAGTGGCCACCCAGCTCCGGGGGCCCCAAGGCCCTGGCATTCACAGCAGCGCCTTCTCTCCTGCCCCCCAAGCTCACCGGGCGCCCACCTCCTTGGGCCTCCGTCCCACCTCCTTACAGAGCCCACGGCGTGGCCCTCGAGCCCCTCACGGCAGCACAGGGGAGGAGGGCGGGCAGAACGTGCCCGAGTGTGGTGTCCCCAAGCTGAGGGGATGACGTGGCCATGACGGTGCGGGCGCCGTGCTTGGAAGCCCGGTTCCCACTCCGTGAGCGGGAACCGCACCGCAACGTGGCACCGGAACCACGCGTGTGGACACAGGACATGGCGCAGGCCGTGCTCCAGGTGCGGCGGACGCTTCCGTCACGTTTCGGTGCCCTCCACGCAGGCGGCCACACTCTCCAAAACCCGCCAGAACTAGTAGGTGTTTGTAACAGATCAGCCCTTCGGTCTGGTCCACGTCGGTCCCGACCCGAGGAACTCCGAGACCGGAGGGAGGGGAGGGGACGTGGCAAGTGTGAGCACATCAGGCCACGGCGCTCCGAGGACCACACTGTGGGGAGCTGTGCACACCGCGACTTACCTTTCTCAGGGCCAGCCTGGAGGGCTCGGGCGCGCGTGCACACACGCAGACACGCACACAGACATACATGCACGCACTCGCACACACATGCACACATGCGCACATGCGCGTGCACGCATACATGCACGAGCCCAGAGGAGGGCTCGGGCTCACATGGTCACCTCACGCTGCCACCTGGTGACTTTGCTCTGAGGTGAAGACAGTACTTGGCGCATTAAACCCCCTCCCCAGGGAGGAATCCCCACACGCCCCCCCCCCCACCCGGGAAACTGAAGTTGGCAAAGCGCATGAGGGACCCTCTGCCCATTACTTCATTAATATCCCAAGACAAGCGCTTTTTTTTCTGGAAATGGCCTCCTGCCTGTGAGTCACAATGATCGGTGTGGAGGCTCCCTGAGAGGCGCTGAGAGGGGGTCCCTGGACCATCTCGGAAACCGTGGGGTTGGCAGGGGGCCTTGCAGTGTGTGAAATGGGAGTATCCTCAGGGTGCTGTGGGGGGGGCGGGGGGTGCCCGGAGACGGGTGCCGTGTGCTGGGGGGGAGAGGCCCCGTCCACAGCAGCAAGAAGGGCTGTGTGCGCTCACGGGTGGGCCCGGGTCCCTGGGGCCACACTGGCGTGGACGCGCTGCAGGAACACCACGGCTGTTCCGATGACCCGAAGGCCTGGTCTTCCCTGGAAACTGTCTGTGTCTCGGAGGATTCCCGTTCCTTCCTCTCCGAAAGCAGGTGTGAGCCCTCGTGCGCACTGGAGGACACGCTGCCACCGCAGTGGCCCAGGCGGTGCCTCAAATGTGAGAGCCCCCCACGCTGGAGCCCGGGGACCACATGGCCGCGGCTTGTCCCCACGCAGGGTGCTGTGTGCGTGTCTGCTCCGCTCCGCGGTGCCGCCCCCGCAGCCCCCGCCGCCCCCGCTGCGCGATACTGAACAGGCGTGTGCACAGCATGACCCCGCCCCGCACGCCCCGCACGCCCCGCACGCCCCGC
>NC_043701.1:2194275-2195523 GCF_006229205.1 Suricata suricatta
ACGCCCCGCACGCCCCGCACGCCCCGCACGCCCCGCACGCCCCGCACGCGCCACGGGGCGCCACTCTGATCCCTCGCTGCGGTGTAGTATCATTATCCTGATTCTGTCTCCACAGCAGGGCCCCGGGAGGGGTGCCCAGACGCACACAGTGGGGCTCCTACTTTCGAGGGACGCCCGCAGTGGGACGCAGGGTCACCGGGGAAATGTGCTCATGCCCCAGGCGCTCACACCCAGCGGAGCTCGGCCCCTGCGGGGTTCCCAGAATCTGCATTTGAAGACCCGTGGGAGAGTCCTGGGCACCAGACTGGGGGCTGCGAGGGAAGCCACCAGCGAAGGGTGGCGGCGCCTGGAGTGTCCCCAGTCTGAGCGACGAGGGGCGGGGCTCGGGCACAGCAGGGGCCCATGCGGGCGAGTACAGACACGCTGTCCCCCGGCCTGCGCCCTGCGGCCCTGCTCCCGGCCAGGCGGCCTCTGACGTGGGCAGTCTTTGTTACGCGGCGGTGAACGGTGAACGGGGAGGAGGCAGATGCGTGCGAGGAGCTGGACGCAAATATTTACTCCAGTAACACTCGCCATTCGCCCAGGAGCAGATAAGATTAGTGTGACAGGCTGCAGATAAATGAAGTCCAAAGTCACCTGCGCCTCCCCGCCCCCCTCAGACGGGAAGCTTCCCTCCAGCCCCAGGGGGGCAGCCGCCCACGGGGAAGGAGGAAGAAGAGAGGGTGGAAGGGAGGGAGGGAGCGCCCACCGGAAGCTGGGGGTGGGGCGATGGGGGTGGGGCGCACTCACGGGGCCCCCCTCTCTCTGTGGTCCGCCCTCCAGGAGCCTCGGAAGCCCAGTCTCCCTGCACCCAGCTCAGGGCCGCCCAGCCAGGGAGCCTCTTTTCCTCCCTTCGTTGTCCCAACCTGACCTCGTTCACCCCCACCCTCACCTCACTCACCCCAGAAAGCCGGGAAAATGCAGGAGCCTCCTCCCCACACAAGATCCACCCACCCAGGTGCCTGCAGGGCTCAGGCCACCCCTTCACCCCTCCGCGTAAGGACCGGCGCCTGGGGCCCCTGAAATCCCAGCTTGGCGGGTGGAGCTGGGGGGCCTCGCTGGGGCTGATGCACAGAAGAGGCAGGGAGGGGTCCACCGAGGGCACCTGTGTCATCACAGCTACCCCTGCCCACCCCCGGTCCCCAGGGCTGTGGGGGCGGTGCCCGTGGGGCCCAGGCTGTCAAGTCAGGGCTGCGGTGGGGGGGGGGG
>NC_043701.1:2195623-2215610 GCF_006229205.1 Suricata suricatta
GGTAGTTTTTTTTTAAGTGCTTTGGGGGTGCCTGGGGGACTCAGTCGGTGGAGCATCCAACTCTTGGCTTCAGCTCAGGTCGTGCCCTTACTAGTCGTAGGATCGAGACCACACTGGGCTCTGCACTGAGGGCGGAGCCTGCCTGGGATCCTCTCTCTCTCTGCCCCTCCCCTGCTCGTGCTCACTCTCTTTCTCAAGATAAATAAATCAACTTTAAAAAATAATAAAGAAATACATAAAAATAAAAAGTGCTTTAGTACTTTAGCGAAAGTGCTTTCAAGAATACACTTGTGAACTGTGCCCTCTCCATACAATGGAGTGCCAGCTGGCTGGTGTTTCCTGTGAAATCTACGTGGCAGTGTGGACCCATGGACATGAATTTGCTCCTACGAGAATCGGTATAGTAGGGATATATAAACATACAACTAAGTTTTATAATAATCTATATCATATGTGTGACATAATCTATCCCACAAATAAACCTGTATCTACACGTCTCTGACCCCGCGGGCTGTGTTGAAGGTGTGGGTGTGTTTTCATCCATGCACCAAAGCCTCCTGGCTGAGTGGACACCAGCTTTGCGGGAAGGACGTGAAGGGAAGGAAAAGCTTTCAACTTCCGCTCTCTGTTGGTTCTTTGCAACGAGTATGTGTTTCTTTAGTATTTTGTAGTCAATAAAATTTTTAATGTTTTATTTATTACTGAGACAGAAACAGAGCATGAGTGGTGGAGGGTCAGAGAGGGAGGGAGACACAGAATCTGAAGCAGCTCCAGGCTCCGGGCTGTCAGCACAGAGCCCGACTGGGGGCTCGAGCCCACAGGCTGTGAGATCATGACCTGAGCCAAAGTCGGATGCTTAACCGACTGAGCCACCCAGGCTGTAATCAATAAAATTTTTGGCAAATTTTATGCCAAAGGATTTTACTGATACTGTTTCATATACATTACACGAGAGAAAAACCAACAAGAGAGACCATGCTGGGAAAGAAGTGCGTAGAGGAGTCCTACACATCGAGTGTGAGTTGGAAAACCTTTTGAGGACCGCGAGTAGAAAACGTGTCTGGCTTCCCACCTACGATTCCTCGCCTCGACTGATATCTTGGAAAAATTATCAATGTGCCCAAAACCCGTTGACCCAAATGTTGATCCCAGAATTTTCTGGAACCCCGTGCTTCACTGGCTGAGAATGGATCGAGGAACGCGGTGAATCCACATGGAGAGCAGCCCCGGCCACCAGCCAGACACCGGATGAACCTGAGCCCGTGACCTGCGTGGGCAGATCTTAGAACAGCATTGAGGGGAACGTGAGCTGAAGAGTTTCAGGTCAGAACAGAATGATACCGTTTACGGAGAATTTTTAAAACATGCAAAGCAATGTTGCCCGTTAGTTACAGAGACAATGCTGCCCGGCGAAATTAGAGGCAGCCCTGGGAGCGTCCAACACAAAACCAGATTCTGTTCTGAGCCCGAGGAGGGTGCGTGGATCGGGGGCGGCCTCTGGAGGACTCACTTCCCGTAGCTGCGGGGCTGCCCGGTGCACTGCCAGCTGTATTTGTCGTGTCTGAAAACTTCTAAACCGTAGAAGTCCATTCAAGAAGTAGCTGCCAACACACAGAGACAGGAGGTAGGACACAGGGGGGCAGGGCCCCTGCGTCCCCGCACGGGGCTGATACTGGAGACAGCGCGAAGTCCCGGGTAGAGGTGATGCTTGCACAGTATTGTGGATGTATCCAGTGCCGCCGACTGTAAGCCTGCGGCGGGTAAGGTGGCAGATGTGACGCTGTGTATTTTACCAGCATGACCCAAGGAGGGACAGATGCTCGCCGAACCCTCAGGGAGCCATGCCCTGGGACACGAGGTGAGATGCGGTCCCCATTCCGAAGACACAAAACAGAAGTCTCAAAACCATGCAGTCTTCCGGAAGCCGTCCAAGGCTGAGCAGAGACAGAGGACGTGTGTGTGGTCACATCCAGAGACGCCTGCCCAAAACCAGCTCTGGGGAAGACCAAGCAGCGGCTGAGCCCCCATCCAGGTGGGCCGGGTGTGGGAGGTGCTCACGGCCCGTGCCTGTGAGGTCACTGCGCTCTGCCTCCCTCGGACCCCCCTGCCCAGAGTGGCTCACTGGTGCAGAGAGAAGACCCTGGAGCAGTCAGACCGCTGGTGGCCTCGAGGACCCGGGAGGTGGGGGCGGGGCCTCTGACCCTGGCCTTGCTGCCTGGCCAGCTCTCTCCCCCCCGAGCTGCATCCGGGACCCAGGCTAGTGGCAGGACAATCTGAGGGGTAGACACGTGGGTTACTATGCAGTAGCCTGACAGGTGCCACCTGGATGGCCACCCCAACCTCACCCTCAGCCCCCAGATCCCCTGGCATGTCCCCACCCCGGCCTGAAGGTGTCAGACGCCAGGCTGTGACCGAGCCTTTATGTCAAGTCCGCACCGTGCTGAGCACTGTCGGGGTGTAAATCCACTAATCCTCGGACCGCATATGCCCCCATTTTACAGACGAGGAAACCAGCACACAGAGTTGAGTAAAGTGCTGGAGGTCACCCACTGGTGACAGAGGGATTTGGGCACCACCTGTCCCGTCCCAGAGTCCATGCCTCTGATCGTGGTGTAAGAAAGAAGAGGTGCATTGTCTGGTCGGAGGCAGCATTTCTCCAAACTCTGCCCATTTATATCAGAATGAATCTGGGGGCGCACACCCACTGGCTCCCTCTCCCTGGTAACGACCTCACCAGTGCGGCAGGTCCAGCTGCACAGAGCGGGGCGCAGGGACACATGCTCAGAAATTCATTCAGCGTGGGGGGTGCCTGGGGGCTCAGTCAGCTGGGCGTCCGACTTCAGCTCAGGTCAGGATCTCACAGTTCGTGGGTTCTAGTCCCACGTCGGGCTCTGTGCTGACAGCTCAGAACCTGGAGCCTGTCTTCAGATTCTGTGTCTCCCTCTCTCTCTGACCCTCCCTTGCTCACACTCTGTCTCTCTCTGTCTCAAAACTAAATAAAAACATTAAAAAAATAAATAAATAAATTCACATTCGGGATCTGGGCACTGTTGGCACAAAAACACCACTCAACTCATGACCGGAAGACTCAGCTGACAGTCCTGGCTCTGCCAGTCACCAGCCGTGACCCCAGGCGAGCCCGCCCCCCACCCTGGGCACCACGTTTCTCCTGTGGACCAGTGGGCTGAGTGCCAGGCACACTCGGCTATTCTGGGAGCCACCCTGGGCTCCAGGGCTTTGTCGCCAGCTCCCAGGGAGACTGCACGGGGAACGGGCAGAGTTAGAGGGCAGGGTCCACGGGAGGGCGGGTCTGCGGACCCTGGCGGGAGAAGGCACAGGGACACGGGCTAAGGACTGACCCGGAACAGTAGTTTTCCAGCATCCGAATGGAAAAGTCCTCCTGGGAAGCTGCAGGGTTTAGCTCTGCCCCCAGACGTGGAGACAGCGGAAATCCCTGGCTCGGTGTTATCAGCGTGCAGCCCTGGATTCCAGATCAAGTCTGGTCCTGCTCGCAGAGAGGAATCAGGACTCACGGGCTAATTTGCTTTGAGTCACCACCAGAACTCTGCACAGGTCGTGATTAATGCTCGTGCTATTTAGGGAAAGAGTCACAAAGCCACCGAACCCTTCTTCCTCTTGCCCTGCCTCCGCCCCCACGTGGGCACTGGGCCTTTGTTTTACCAGAATAACACAGACACAGCTCAATGGTGTGGGCTGAGCCCAAGCACCCAGCACGCCTCTCCTTGCGTGCCGTGCGACCACAAACTGGTTCTCCAGTGGCCCCCGTGGCCTGGCTGGACCCTCAGGATCTGACCCCAAGGTCAGGACGGACAGGCTCAGCCGCCAGCGCCCCCTCCTTCCCCCAGACTCACACAAACTCCTCTCCCCGTTGTGTGCTTGGGGCAGCTTTCCTCAGGCACCTGCCGGCCACCCCCGGCCCGTGCGCTTGGACCCCGAGGGGTCTCGGCTGCGCCCTTGCAGCCCCCAGTCTCCGCGTGAGATCCGTGGAACGGGGACATGCACAAGTCACCCTCCTATGAAGACATGACCACAGCGCTTCCCCCCAAGACCAAGACTGTCTCGGCGCTCCGTGATGACTACCCAGGACGACGGTCCCTCCTCAGAACCGGGAGAGCGGGGGCTGGCGCCGATCCGCAGGAGGCAGACGGCCACAAACTTCCACAAGTAGGAGGCTTGCATGAATGCTGGAAGGCAGGGTCTCATCATTTTTGCCTGACTCCTTACAGGCTCATTTTTTTAAATTTTTAAGTGTTTATTTATTTTTCAGAGAGAGAGACAGACAGAGCATGAGCTGGGAAGGGGCAGAGAGAGGGGGAGACCAGAATCCGAAGCAGCTCTAGGCTCCGAGCTGTCAGCACAGATCCTGACTCGGGGCTCAAACTTACAAACCGTGAGATCATGACCTGAGTCGAAGCTGGACGCTTAACCGACTGAGCCCCCAGGCACCCCAGGGCTCATTTCTAATGGAATATGTGCACAATATCAAGCAGGAGTTAAGGAGCGAGAAAGCTCCCCTGACGCTGAGCTGGGGGGCGTGGCTGCCTGAGAAACCTCCACGGGTCCCGATGAGCTCAGGTGTCTGACTCTGGCCGCCAACTGGAGCACAAACGAAATGTTCACCATAAGACATCTTCCGTTTCACTCAGAGCCGTTTTTTGGGGGTTTTTTGGAGCCTGTCACTTTGGGGCAGAGCTCAGCCCTACTCAGCAGGTGCTGAAACATGTTTGCTGAAGGCCGGTGCCACAGGGGGCTCAGACATCAGCACCTAAAACCCAGGACAACTGCAGTGGGTCATTTTCCAGCCTGGCTAGGTTTCTCTTGGAAGTAAAGGAAACAGGGGCGCCTGGGGGCTCAGTCGGTTGAGCATCTGACCTCCGCTCAGGTCGTGATCTCCAGTTTGTGGGTTCGAGCCCCGCGTTGAGCTCTGTGCTAACAGCTCAGAGCCTGGAGCTGCTTCCAGTTCTGTGTCTACCTCTCTCTCTCTGCCCCTCCTCTGTTCATGCTCTGTCTCTCTCTGTCTCTCAAAAACTGAATAAACGTGAAAGAAAGAAAGAAAGAAAGAAAGGAAGGAAGAAAGAAAGAAGACAGAAAGAAAGAAAGAAAGAGAAAGAAGAAAGAAAAAGAAAGAAAGAAAGAAAGAAGAAAGAAAGAAAGAAAGAAAAAGAACGAAAAGAAAGAAAGAAAAGAAAAGAAAGAAAGAAGGAAGGAAAGAACGAACAGAAGAAAGGAAGGAAGGAAGGAAGGAAGAATATTCATAAGACATAAAAATGTAAAATCTCTGGGCAAAGCCGGGTCCTGAGAACGCGCCGGCAGCAGGTGCAGTAAGGAGTGGTGAGTGTCCTCTGCGAGCCGCTGGCGGGGCAGCGCTGGCACAGGGAAGGTCAGTGGGCTCCCGAACACCAGCTCTGCACCCAGGCCGGCCTCACACACGCCGTGAGCCCCGTGCGCTGGGCGCGCCCTGTGGGGAGGGGTGAGCGTGCGGCGCAAACTCTCGTCCCTTCCACCTCCTGCAAAATGATCCCATCACACCCGCCGTGCAGCTTGAAAACTGTTTCAGCCTTCGGTCCAGCACCTCTACTTCTAGAAACCTATGCCAAGAAAGCAACACAATGTTACTAATAAAAGCACACTGTTTTGTTGACAGACGAGAATCAAAACCTTGTTTGTCATAGAAAATATTCAAGGGGCGCCTGGGTGGCTCAGTTGGTAAAGCATCTGACTTCAGCTCAGGTCCTGGTCTCACAGTTTGTGAGTCTGAGCCCCGCCCTGGGCCCTGTGCTGACAGCTAGGAGCCTGGAGCCTGCTTCCGATTCTGTCTCCCTTTCTCCCCCTCCCTGCTCAGGCTGTCTCTCTCTGTCTCTCAAAATGAATAAACATTAAAAAAATTATTAGAAAAAATTCAAACCGGAAAAAGCATACCCAAATCATAGCCCATGATTCAACCATTAGGAAAAATCCTATTTACAAAGAATCTTTAAGAGTATAGAAAACATGTATGAAGTAAAAATGGGAGAAGACTATGTTTTAATAGGGCTTTATAGCTCAACCATTTAAAATATGCACAAGAACAGAGAGAGAAGCAAACCATAAGAAACTCTTGAATACGAGGAACAAACTGAGGGCGGGTGGGGTGAGGGGCCGGGGGCCGGCTGGGCGCTGTCGGGAGGAGCACTGGGTGTCGTTCGTAAGCGATGCATCCCCGGGTTCTCCGAAGCCAAGACCACCCGCACGTCAGCTACCTTGACAATAAACAAAAAGCAAAATAAAACACAGATAAGGAAAGACGGGAAGGAACACACTGGCATGTCAGAGTGGACATTACTGTGGTTTTTCCCTTTCTTACTTTTCCCCCTTTTTAAATAAGCTTCATTGAATTTTCAAAACATTTTGTTATTTTGTAAATGTCTATAGCAGACATTTACAGTTTAGAACACGTCTACTCTTGGGCTTTGACGCCCGGGACCCCAGTCCCGTGGTTAGGCCGTGTCCCAGCATAGCGGGGGGGGGGGGGGGGGGGGGGGGGCAGCCCCTCCTCGGGGGTCCGGGCAAACCGGCCCTCAAAACACCCCGAGGGGGCAGGTTACAGGGATCTCGGCCCAGCAGCCCAGCAGTCGCCCCCTGCCCCCCACTGGCCCGCCACCTCTCTGCCCCAGGCTCTCCTCCATCCCGGGGGCCGCCAGTCTGTTTGTGTCCCTCCCGTCTGCCAGACGCTTCGGCTCTGGGGAAACAGGGGCCCCTAGTCTGACCTGCCTCCTGTGATGTAGTAGCCACTCAATAAATACACATCGAATGAATAAATGGCGTGTGACAGCATTCAACAACCCCTTGCTGAACACATACGAGCCAGAACGTAAGAGACCAGGCAGGGGGGGCGGAGACAGTCAGTGGTGCCCCGGGTCAGGGGTCGCCATCAACCGTGCACCCCAGGGACCGCACAGCACCTCCAGCAGCAACCCCGGCAGGGGGGGCGTTGGGAACACCCTCCTTCCAGGGCACCCCCTTGACCCCGCACTCTCCCACTACTGGACATACTTCGTGCCAGCAAGAAAGGGAGAAACACACTCCTTTCATCCCCGAATGGTCAGGGCTCCGCCTCCCCGGGGGGATGAATGTCCTCGTGCCCCACGGAGCCCGTTTGGAGAAAGGCCGGGAAGGTGCAGGCCAGGGCGCCCAGGGCGGCTCAGGTGAGCACGGAGAGCCGGCGGCTACCCAGCCACCCCCGGCCATCTGGTCACCCACCACCACCTTAAGATTCTTCACAGCGCCCTCCCGGCCATGGTCAGAAATGCGGACG
Source organism: Suricata suricatta (assembly GCF_006229205.1). Classification (NCBI taxonomy): domain Eukaryota; kingdom Metazoa; phylum Chordata; class Mammalia; order Carnivora; family Herpestidae; genus Suricata; species Suricata suricatta. The sequence goes on from NC_043701.1 coordinate 2,202,939, forward strand.
CACAGTCTGATATTTTAAACCTAGTCTCTTCTAAAACAACCAAGGGCATGGTTATTAAAAATGTGTCCCCTGTAAAAGGTAGAGGCGAGACATTAAAAAGGGAGCCCTTTATCTCCTTGGTTATTAGATTGAGGAAAGACACTTACAAGCAGTGGCCAAGTTCATTGCTGTAGGTCGCAAACTTCACAAAAATCTTGGGGCCCGTCTGCGGCCATGCAGAGACGATCACCTTGTTGCGGGCTCATGAGGGAGCTTCTCCTCAGGGGGGTGAAGACACGGTCCTCGGCGGCCGTCAGGGAGCCGAGGGACGGCTCTGTCTAGGAGGAACCTCTGGGCTCGTGTCTCAGACGGGAGTAGACGACTCGGCGGGACGTCCTCACTGTCGTCACTGTCAGACCCACGCGGGTCAGGGCCTGATGCTCATGTCCGTTTGGGGGCGACAGTTCCCAGTCCTTATCCCACCCGAGGCAGGAGCAGCTTCCTGTCCCCGCCTCCCGCGCCGCCCGCACACTCTTTGCCTCAATGCTGCGCAGGTCCAGGGCCCGGCTCGGGGAAACGCCAGGTCGGGGCCGATCTGGGCGCGGGGGAGGCAATGCTCGCCCTGCCCGTGCATTTCCTGAGTTCTTCGGTGTGAGTCAGTTACCAAAACACTCACGGACGGAAGTGCTTCTCAGTGTGGAAGAAGGAGAGATGGGGGAACCCAGCCTTCCTTTCTAGTCCCTGAATCCTTCTTCGGGGTCATAGGGAGATAGTTTTGCAGAGGATCATACTCGGACGACTTCTGTGCTTCAGGAATGATTTCCAGGTGACGTCACGTAAATAAAAGATGGAAGCCCTTCTCTTGTACGAAGGAACACCCCCAGCACCACCACAGAGCACCGTGACCTCCGTCCCGCCCGGACTCGCTGGTTCCGTGAAGACACAAGAGAGAACACAAGACACGCTCCTGCCCTCAGGAATTTGCCAGAAACTAGAATCTGGAATTTTTTATAGGCAAACGCTGGTCTTAGGAAACCACCATGCTGCTGAAACACGTGCTGTGCGCCCACGGGGGTGCCCGGAGCTGCTCCCGGAGCGAGGGCCTGCCTCCCAGCGCGACGGGGCGGCGAGCCGGGTCGGGGCGGGGGGCACTGTCCCGGCCGCTCCTTGCAGCCATGAGAGCATAACTTACATCCTGACGGAACGGCCAGCCGACCATCCTCTAAAGCGTCAGCTCCTCGAGGGAGCGGACGTGGGTTTGCCATTGCAGCTTCCCAGAGGGCACCTCGCACACCCTGGGTCCTTAGAAAATACGTGTTGGATGAACAAAGTTATTATTTTGCAAATCATCAGGCCGCCTGCGGAGGGAACATTTGGGACCATGGGTCTATTTCTAGAAGGAAAGTATCGAAACCTGTGCGACAAATACCGACGAGGGGAGACACGGCCAGAACCTGTCCGTTTGCCCCCGGTGCGCCCTAACCGAGTCCCGCTGCCTCCACGCCGGGGATGTCCCTGCCCTTTCTCCGTTGTTCCTCACCGAGGAGCCGTCCCCAGTACCAGATCCGGCCATGCAGGCCTTTTCTCCGTAGGTGTTAACCCATAATCGAAGTCGCACCGGCTTCCGTGCCCATCCCCATTTAATAAATCAGGAGAGCCATCTCAGCGGCCTGATGTGACGGCATTTATGGGCACTGGCAGAGTCATGGCCACTTAACCGAGGCAATTAAGCCATGCCTTCCTCTCATTGTAAGAGATTGACTCGTGATAATTTATTTTTCCCAACGCAGCTGACGACGGGAAGGTGATATGCGAACCTCCAGAATATTTGTGTCAAAAAAGCCCCTCTTCCTGTCATTGCTCATCCCTGCGTTACACCTGTCCTCCAGGGAGATGACGAGCTATTGCTTTCACGTGGATTCGAGGGTATTTAGCGAGGCATCCTCAGAACCGGGCGCTGCCACACGACCCCAGAAACCTTCTAGAAGTCAGACAGGAAGCTGGCCTCAGCCGAGCCTCTCACTACGGATCAGAACACCAGGAGCGAACAGCCTGGTGGCCGCCCCCGTCTCACCAAGAGGGGGGAGGGATAGGACCCCAACTCTCTGCCCGGCGGAAGGGGCCGGCCGAGGACTGGGCTGTAGGACGTCTCTCTGAAGCTGGCGTTACGGGATCAAAGGCTGCGCACGTTTTAAAATAGAGATTTTAAAAATAATTTTAAAGAAATTCAAGTCCACACAAAGTTTTAAATAGAGTTTGCACATATCTATCCCCAAGGGGGTGAGCACATTCACATGCCCCTCTCCCAGGGCACCTTTCCTGACGTCAGGGGTCTGCTCTTGGCATTTGTTGCTGGTCTGAAGGGCTGGTGTGCAGGTCTGAGCTTGGAAAGGAGCAAGCGGAGGAAGGAGAAGCCACGGGAGAGTGAGGACAGACTGTTCCGGAAGCCCACCGGGGGTCTGGCTCTGGCGTACGTCTGCCCGTCACAACCCTGACCACCGGTGCTACCCTGGACCCCGTGCATCCGCCGTGCTCGGCCCACAGCTGCAGGGGCCCCGCCATTGGACTGTCAGCCCTGGCTCCTTGGGGACGGTCCTGGCCTCTTGTTGCACATGTCACACCATAAAAATTTGGCTTCTAAGAAATGCTTCACATCTTCTCAGATTTTCTAGAAAGGAGTAGTTCTAAGTAGTTGTGTTCAGGTGGTTAATGCTCAAGTCTGGTCTCAATAACTATTTCTCCAAGTTCTGTGACCACTGATCCAGAGAACCGGAAATAATCACCGCAGGCTCCCCACCCGCCGCCCTGCCCCAAATGCCCCTCCCTGGGCTGACCCTGCCTTCCAACAGCCGGTTTGCGCCTCTTGGCTTGGGCTTCGCTAACTCTGCCATGAGCTATTCAAAGCCCCTTCGTCTCTGATCCTAAAATATCCCTGTTTCTATGTCTCCTTAAAACTCTCTTTAAAGACAAAACCAAAAACAAGACAGTGGGAATCCTGAAGTCCCGCTGAACACACGCGGAAGCGCACACTCCACACCGGCGTGTCCACAGACGGTGTTTCCCTGGCGACTCAAGAACCCTAGAAGGTTGTGAGACTGGCCACATACGGATGTTTTCCAGATCTTTCCTGCTCCCACACCTGGGTCTGCAGGTGCGGCGGGGTCTGCCGGGCCCTGGAACCGCGGCCCGGGGAGGGGAAGGGACCTGGCACCACCCCGGGAGCGAAATCTGTGGTCCGCTTGTTGATCTCATGTGATGAAGGAAAGAGAGTCTCTGCGGAGCAGCGCTCAGCTCGGAGTGGTGGGCCTGACACCCGACCCCGGTCCCCACGACACGGTGACGGTTAGGAGAGCACGAGCCTCCCGCTTCGGCCGGTCAGCATCCCCGTCTTGCTGGAGGCAGGGCCCGCAGGTGCAGTGGCCTGGAAGCCATGCCCTGAGATGGACCCGCAGGAAAGTCCACCTTGAAGCCCGATCAGGGCTCTGTCGGGTCTCCTCCTCCTTCCCTGTGGGCCCTCGCAAAGCTCTGGTCTTCTCCAGTCTCCATCTCCTGGTGTCTAGTTCTGTGGCTCTGGAAAGAAGGGCCTTGTGGAAATTACTGGAAGCCAGGTTGTGCTTTGCAAAGCAAACTGTGCCGGCAGTCCGCTGGGCAAACTCCAGAGGTGCTGATGCCCAAGGAGCGCCTGGACGACCACAGGGGGCAGAGGGCCAAGCTGGGTGCCCCAAAGCCTGGGCTGAGGCACGGGGAGCCAAGAGGATGGCAGCCCATAGGGTCTGGGGTCACCATGGAGCCCGGGGCCCCCACAGACCCTGGCTGGCCACCTCAGGCCCTTCTGCATTAACGCCGGTGTGACATGCAGATGCCCGCCGTGCTTTCTGTGTGTGCCAGGGTGGGGCAGAGTGAGGAAAGGCTGGACTAGACGGGCAGCAGGGCAATCCCCCCCACCCCCGAATGTCTGTGGGGCTCTCACACCCGCCCGGTCGGTTCCTGGGACCTTCGCTCCCCTCCAGGGCCAAGATCCGAGTGCAGCGCGCCTCCCTCTCCGTCTCCACATGACCCTGAGGGTTCCCGGAGCCTCCCTGGGCCGAGGAGCCATCAGCTGGTTTCCACGTTCAGCCACTTCCTGTCCCCCAACACACACTAACCTCCTCTCCTGGCTTCAGGTCCCCTCCCGGGCCGCCCACCCAGCTCTGCACATCTGCACGTTCCACGCCCTAAGGAAAACCGCCTTCAGAACACAGCCGCCCTGGCCCCTTCCCCACCAGGCCCTCTCCGCAGTCTCTGCCTGGTTCAGTCATTCAGTCAGAGGGAGAAGGCCTCCTCTCGTCCTGTGTCCCCCGGGGAACATGGGTGCCGTGGGCACATCAGGGCCTCAGACAGGCTGGAGGATTTGGGCCCTTCACCCGCCTGGCCCTGCAGAGCCCCGTCGGCAAGACTGTCCTGGGCTGTGGGCCCCTCGCCCCAAGCCCAGCGGCCCCTCTCCTCCTCTGGGTCCGGTCCCAGGGCTGGGGTCTGGCAGCCTTGTGTCTGCTGCTTGTCCTCATCCTCCTGTCCTCCGCCAGCACCTCCAGGCCCATCTGATGGAAGAGAAAACGCAGGGCCAGCCTAGAGGTCACGGGCAGGGCCCGACCCGTCTCCACAGCTCCCAGTGGAGGGCCTGGGCACTCGCCGAACCTCCCAGTGCCCGGTCTCACCTGTGCCACGAGGATAATAAGGACAGAACCTTCCTTCCCAGGCTGCTGTGAGTTTTAAGGGTTTAGGACACTGGCTAGCCCAAGGGGACATTACACAAGTGACAACAATAAGCCTGTTTGTGATGATGGTGACAACGGGGATGATGGTGGTGGTGACGGTGACAGTGCTGATGGGGATGAGGGTGACGATGACACCACACAGGCAGTCACATGACCGTCCTTGCCCTCATTCGCCAAGGTCACAACAGAACCGATCCTTTTACCTCCATGGCCCAGCTCCTTGTTCTAAACTCTTCCCGTCACTTCACAGAAGAGTCAGCAGGCAGCCTAATGCAAGAACCTCTGCTTCTTGGCTTGTTGCCTTTTTCAATAAGCTGAAAATATGGAGAGTAATAACTCCAAGGCCTTGGACAGCTTCTACCACGGTCATTCGTTTGGTTTCGTCTCCTAAAATAGACACCGGATTTGGTAGCCTCATCTCCAATAAATTGATCTGAAAGAGCAAAGCAAGCAATCCTCAAATCCCAGGGATCTTGCAATCCACGTAGAGAAACAATCCCTCTTGATGGAAACCTTCCTTCCTTTTTCTCGCCTTGCCTCCCCTACACGCCATCTTGTGCTGGTGTCAGGAAAGTCCAAACAGACATATTCCTGGAGGACTTGGGGCACCTAGGAAGGGCCCCAAGCCTTGGTGCCTGGAATGCCTGAGGGAGGGCAAAGCCCTCCCCCACCACCCCAAAGAGGAACACCCACAAAACCAATCCAGAAGACCCTTGCACACACATGTGCACACACCTGCAGGTGTGCACACACACGTGCTCACACACATACCCCTGTACTCTCTGAGTACACGCACATGCACACGTGCACACACGCGCACACACGTCCATCCTTCCTGCATACTCTGTGCCCAAGCCGCCAGCTCTCCTAGGAGCGGACCGGGAGAGAGAGCACACGCTCAAGGCGGGAGGTGCCCGCGGGGCAGAAGGCACAGAAGGCGGCCTCAGGGACCCCACCGGACGCCTGCTCGCCGGGCTGAGGAAGACATCTGCGGCGCCACCAGGCAGACGGAGTGTGCTGTGGGCATGCGCTCCTTGGAGCAGAGTAAGGAGCTGCTCCAAGACCAAAGCAGCTTCCGCCTTGACCGTCTCTGAGGAGAGGCCCCGCCCCCCGGAGACCTCCGCGCAGTGTCAGGGGGGCAGCTGTCCCCTCACACCTGGAGAGGAAGCAGGAGCTGGCCTAGGACACGCGCTGTCCTCCCCGGCTGACAGATGGTCACACTGCCAGGAAACCCTCCAGGCAGCCGCGCGACCCGCAGGCTCTTGGGGACCCGCATGTTGCCTGTCTCGGGACCTGGGAAGGAAGGCGGAGTGAGCCCGTGAGCAGGAGGGGAAAGAACTGGCCTTGGCGCTGGGCGACCTGCACCCAATGGCGACGTCTGTGGTTTGATAACTTCGGGCAGGACACTCAAGTCTTCCACGGCCTCAGTTTGTTCACCTGCAAACTGGGGCCACTAATAATATGTGCCTCACAGGGCTTCTGTAACAATTAAATGAAACAATGTCTGTAGGTGTGGTGTGCGAACGGCCGCACACAGAGGGTGCGCCATAAACACCTGCTACTGTGATGATGTGTTTTTACGACGTTCAGAACGGCTTCCACCCCTGCCCGTCCACCCATCTTGTCTTCTCGGTTCCAGGAACGGGTGAAGAGTGCACATGGAAGATTTTAAATTTCAGGTCAGCAGAGGTGGGTTCTAATGGGGGGATGAAGAGGCAGCAGCAAGACACGGCTGGATAGTGCTGGGCAGGAGGAGGGGCACGGGGGCAGGGGGCAGGGGGCAGGGGGCGGGGGCAGGGGGTGAGGGGCAGGGGCAGGGGGAGGGGCCAGACTGGCTCAGTTGCTCTGAAGAGCACCCAGGGCAGCTGGCCTGGGGAGAGTGGGCCCCTCACAGCCCGGGGGGGCGGGGCGGGATCCTGGTCTCACCCAGGAAGAGGGTCATGGGGCTCCCGCCCCATGAGCTCCAGGACGGACTCACAGACACAGGAAGGGCGAGACACTGGCGCTCCGTTAACACTGGCTGATTCTCAGGAAGCCGCACCCCTCGGGACCGCAGCAAGGCAGAGGTGAGCGGGAGCATAGACTGTCTTATTCACTTTTTCAGACACACTCGGCCTATTTGTTTCAGACTCGATCTTCCCTGTGACTCGGACACATAAAAATTCAGGTTCTCAAGTGATTTCAGAGAAACAAATTATTTTGATGTAAGTATATCCCATGCAATGTTGGGGTATACTTATACTTAAAAAAAAAAACACCTCTGTTGTATATTTGAAATTTGAGTTTAGCTGAGCACTCTTTATTTCTATTTACTAACTATGGCAATCTCACCGGTGTTGGAAGCAAGCTGGTCGCAGAAATGGGCCACAGAACCATGGCCCAGGGGAAACCAGCGACAAGGGCTCTTCCTGGAAGTGGTGACCACGGTTCGCTCCGGTCCTCAAACCCTGAAGTGCGTGGGGTGGCATCATGCTTCCTGAATCCAGTTGTGTAAAGTGTGTGTGTCCACTTCAGAGACTGAATGTAAATCTTCCGGAGCCTGGCGAGGATTCCGTCAGAAGGCTCGTCCTGGAAATAGTCTCACGTCTATGAAGGGGCACGAACAATTGATTTGTCCAACAGCAGGGGACGGGCTCAGCTGATTGCAGTGCAGTCCCCAGAGGGATATGGGGCACGCACTGAGATCCACGGGGATCCCCCGGGGTGATCACGAACCGCGCTCCCAAAACTAATAGGAGCTACGGGGGAAGCAGGTTCAAACAGAAGGTCATGAGCAGTCAACTTGGTGCGGAGACACACTGTGCAGGAAGCATCTGAAAGGGTGACTCACACGTCCGTGGTGATTTCTTGAGTGGGTATAATTACAAGTCCTCTTGGTTTTCTTCTTTTTCTCACCATGAACTTTCTGATTTTTTTAATGAGCATCTCAAGTCAGTGCAACCAGAGGAAAAGGTTTAAAGATGACGCATCTTCAGCAGGCGCTCCACGTGCGCCTGGCGACGACATGGCCGAGGCCCCAGCACTCCGGCCCCTCGCCTGCCTTCACGCCCCTCTCTCCTCGGCCCGTGTTGGTGGGAGGACCGCCTCCTGCCGCCCACCGGGTCTGTGTGTCACAGTCCCTAGAAGGCTGCTTCGCAAAAGGGAAAGCCTATGAGAACACATGTGACTTCCCCAATCGCTTTGTAGAGAAAACTGTGTGAGCCCGCAGGTGCCGGCCCCCAAAACCGGGTGCACTCCTGCAGGGAGCGAGACGGACGTGGTGCCCGTTCTCTGGAAAGCCATCGTTCCGCTGGGGCCGCGGGCAGACAAGTCAGGAGACGTCGGAGTTGTGGGTGTGCAGATCCCAGCCAACGTGAGCACATGGGGGGCAGCCTCGGACGCCACACCTCCGTTTCCCCTTTATTTAGTCTTCGTTTAATAAGCGTTTATTGAATCCAGGCACTGCTTTTGGTCTGTAGGAAGCAGACGCTACTTCACAAGCAGACGGCCAGGGGACAGCTGAGCCAAGAGGGAGCATCTGAGCTAAGACGGTGACGCCGAGCTAAGACTTGGGTGATGAACTCAAGTCTGTCCAAGAAATCGCTGGAGGAAGAGGGTCCCTAACAAAGAACAGGTGCAAAAGCCCTGGCATATCTCTGAGGTCTGGCTTGCTCGTGGGACAGAAAGATAATCAAGAAGGCAGCAGGCGGACAAGTGAGGCAGAAGTGAACCCAGGCCATCTGGAGAGGGACCCGGACAGTGGCCAGCTTAGGCTCATCACCGAGTTTACGTCTTGAATGTCTCAGTATATGATGCCCGAGCCTGGGAATCATTAGTATAATGTAACCCACTTACCATGCAGATGAGGAAGTCAAAGCCTGGAGAGGTAGGGGCGCCCCCACGATCACACAGGCCTCCCGGAGGGCCCGATCCCTTTACCTGTGGGGCCCCTTAAATTCCCACTGCCACAGGCCTGCCACACGTCCTTCCTTGACCTGCAGCTCACGTGCTGCGTCCCATCGGCCCCTGCGTGCTGGCTCGTCGGCCTCACCCCACGTGTGCTGGCCCTCAGGAGGGAGCGGACCCTCTCGCCTCACATGGAGGCCACCCTCGTGCAGAGGACCCCCCTTTCCTGACCGTATACGCCTTTTCTGGCTCGATCGGTTTCAGTGCAAGGTGAAATGGTAGGTGACTGCCTTGTTAGTGTTACGGGAGGTAACTATAATTTCAAAAACTCAAAAGGTCAAATTTCCACAAATTAATTAGGTAATTTGTTTCTTCAAGGGCCCATCATGAATTATCCAGTAAATAAAGATCTGGTGCATTTAATATTCTCATGCACCATTAAGCCAAAGCAGTAAATTGATGATAATTACACATAAACACACTACAACTTTGTAGCACTCTTATTCCCAGGGTCCGACATAATTTGCAAACGCCATTGAGATTAGTCAGCCACACAAGGCTCCCACCCATTTTCCTGATGGTAAAGCTGAGGACACAAGAATTATCTGTGTGAGAATCGCGGCTTCTGGACTACTCATGACGCCCAGCTACTTTGCTCACTTACCTAAGATACTGTCGATGGGGCCGGGTCTTAAGGAGGGCACTGCTTGTGATGAGCACGGTGTCGCACGTAAGCCGTGAATCACTAAATTCTACTCCTGAACCCCACACAACACAGTACGGTAACTAACTAGAATTCAAATAAGAACTTGAAACAAACAAGCAAAAACACTAGTGCGTGCTTACTCTGTGCTCGAGTGAGTGCCCTGAGAGATAAGCAAGGTCTATGTCCTCCATGGGGTTCGCAGCCTGGGTTTTTGATTTCCAGCCATCATTCCTCTCTGTTTACTTGGATCATAGAAAATGAAGATGTTCAGATCGGAAAAAGCCATCAGGAAAGTCTTCCTTGGCCACCAATGGCCTTTCTGACTTCTCCTCATGACTTGAGCCGTCACCAGGAGTTATTTTCCGATGGGGAAGGACATTTAGGAATATTGCAGAGAATGAAGATGGAAATAATTTTTCAAACCAAGCAGAATGTTTAATGAGAAGGGAACAAACCTTTCATTCTGCATTATATCTCATTGATTTAAGGTGTTAGCAAATTTTTTTTCACGAAGAAGAGCTATGTTCTAAATGAGTCAATGTTTGCAGTCCTGTGTGTGTGTGTGTGTGTGTGTGTGTGTGTGTAATTTATTGTCAAGTTGGCCTACAGTGCACACTGTGTGCTCTTGGCTTCTGCAGAAGATTCTCACGATTCATCACTTACATACAACACCCAGGGCTCCTCCCAGGAAGAGCCCTCCTCCATGCCCATCACCCATTGCCCCCTCCCCTCAACTCTCAGTTTTTTCTAATTAATTTAGATTTTTAGGACCACTGTCCTCAGAACCTGCCTGGGACTTGGAGTCTGTCATATGTGCTTTGACCCCTCAGCACTCCACTGCTGGTGTGACTTGGGTGAATTACCTAATATTCTCAGACTGTTACTCCACCTACAAAACAGGACCATAGCAGGCACCCTGCAGGGATGCTATGACGGAGTGAACAGAACTCATACAAACCCTCAAGAAATGCCCCAAACCTTCCCAACCCAGTGCATCTCCAAGGAGCCTGGAGAGCGGTTCTGACACCCTGGTGCCATCACCCACAGACACAAGTAACAAGGGTGCTCACAAGTGCATCTGAAGCAGCCGGGTTCCCCCTCCCAAGATCCAGGTACACATGTTTAAAAGCAGAAGAGGAGGAAGCGTCTCCTGAGACCGTGCAGAGCTGTCCCTCACACCAGAGCACCGAGCACGGCCCCTCGGAGCGGAGGGTCTTGGAGAGCCAGTGGCCAGGACCCTTCCAGGAGGCGCAGTTTCGTGCTGCTGATGTTCACGAGAGTTGGAAAAAGAGTCTCTTACCCTTAGTTCCCACTTCATGAGAAGACGCCCTTCCCAGCGGGCACGGTGGCGAGGCCGCTTTCTCCCCGGCGCAGGAGCGAGACTTGCAGTTCACCTTGTCCCTTAATCGCTGCAGATTGTGGTTTGTAATCCATTATATGGGGAAACTCACAAAACTGTTGTGAAGGATTCATGAGATAATATTTGTAGAATGATTGGAGATAATCCAATGAAAAGCACATATAAATACCGAGCATTACTATTAAGTCTCCAAGGAGTAATAAACTGTGTAATGACGCGCCTGTGGCAATCTATCCTTAATTATGTAATTGTCTACTACCCAGAAAGTGTGCACACGCACCGATGAGTAAATTGCATTGTCTGGCATTCATTCCATGAGGTCACTGGTCATTAAAATATAATCACATCCCATTAAAAAATAAAGATTTCTGTTTTCACTCTTTCCCAGTAATTGCTAATACATGCACGTGGTGAGCCATGAAGTCACATTGACTTTTTCAGCGAGAGAGAGGTCTGAGAGGAGCCCTGCCCGACTGTCTCCACCTGCCCATCCCCTGCTCATACCTGTCGGAGCCGGAGAGGCCGCAGGCGCGTCCCACCCCCGGGGCTGATCCCTGGCTGGGCAGAGGTGGCTAATGCATGAAGAACACAGAACGGGGAGACGGAGCGCCACTGACCGCCATCCTGCAGCCTCGGAACGTGGGCGTCAGGACCAGGGAGACGGCAGGCATGACTGATGAGGTCGAAGTCTCATCTCTGCTCCTGGAGATCCGGAACCTCCACCAGCACCCGCAGCCGGCGATCCTTCGGGGACGAGTGAGCTGGTGAAGGAATGAACGAGGCCCTGATAAACCCAAAGGGGAGCGGACCCCCCCACCCCCGCCACGTGCTGGTCTCTGAGTACGGAAACAGGTTTGGCCGCTTTGAAGACGGATCTGGGGACACGCAGGTAGGGGCAGGTCTTAGACGTGACTCCCTTAAAAGCCCTTTTGTCTTTGGGTCTTTGAGGGCCACACCCCTTCGAGGGCCGTGAGGCCAGCCGGGAATGGGACTGAGGCCCTGGATGTGCCTGGCCTCTGGCCCTAATCCTCAGGGGACCTTAGGCGAGCCACCAACCAGCTCAGGCCTCCAATGGGAGCAAGAAAACCTGTCTTATCTCCTCCCTGACCTCCCTCAGTGTGCAGGTCAAGTGCGTGGGGAATCTGGAATGAGTTGCAAACACAAGCGGTCTCAGGATAAAGAGTGACTTCAGGAGGGTGAGCCCAGGGCCCTGGTGGGTCAGCCAGCCCTGCAAACGTCACGCACATCCTCCACACCTCGATGTCCTTGTCCACAGGACGGGACCGCTGGCCCAGGCTAGCGGCCTCCATTCCAGTCCACAGGCCCGACCAGTGGTATCTCCTGGGCCTCTCTATTCCCATGCTGAGGCGGATCCGCGGGCCCGGAACCCACAACGGCGCCCCCATAGCTGATGCAGCTGGCCAGGATGGAGCCCCCGGCCAGGGGTGTCCAGAGGTCCCCCCAGCTACTCCCACCGCCCTAGACCGCCATCCCCCAGTCCCCGGACTGTCCGCTGGCCCTGTCCACACAGTGGAGGCCATTTGTAGTAGATCTTATCTGCTCTGCTTGCACCGTGTTCCCGGCCGGGTGCAGGCCCCGCCTGGTCCAGGGATGAGGCTGCTTGAAGTTTCAGAAAGAAGCGTCATCTGCTCCTTAGAAGGTTAGACCCTCACTCACCATTGTCCACTTCCGTCTGTGCCCCAGAAGGGAGGAGAGGACAGCTGGAACCTCCAGATTCTTCTCTCCAGAACTGGGGTCCCTCTTCTGCTGTCCTCCGGCTTCTGCCAGCTCCCCGGTCCGGGCCAGTCCTTCCTTGTGGCGCCCCCTGCCCCCGGCCTACTACGTGCAGGCAGGGCCACACACACACGCGGGGTGTTCTGCTTGGTGAGGCTCGGTGAGCCCAGCGTCTCAACAACCTGGTTCCTAAATGCTGGCATCATCACCGTGGACCAGTTTAGATTCTTGGCTCCCCTAAGGAAGGCAGAAAC
>NC_043701.1:2215710-2217071 GCF_006229205.1 Suricata suricatta
TCCTATCGTTCCATGTGCCCCCTCGACCTGGGGAATTCCAGGAGGGTTTCTGCCTTCCTTAGGGGAGCCAAGAATCTAAACTGGTCCACGGTGATGATGCCAGCATTTAGGAACCAGGTTGTTGAGACGCTGGGCTCACCGAGCCTCACCAAGCAGAACACCCCGCGTGTGTGTGTGGCCCTGCCTGCACGTAGTAGGCTGGGGGCAGGGGGCGCCCCAAGGAAGGACTGGCCCGGACCGGGGAGCTGGCAGAAGCCGGAGGACAGCAGAAGAGGGACCCCAGTTCTGGAGAGAAGAATCTGGAGGTTCCAGCTGTCCTCCCCTCCCTTCTGGGGCACAGACGGAAGTGGACAATGGTGAGTGAGGGTCTAACCTTCTAAGGAGCAGATGACGCTTCTTTCTGAAACTTCAAGCAGCCTCATCCCTGGACCAGGCGGGGCCTGCACCCGGCCAGGAACACGGGCGCAAGCAGAGCAGATAAGATCTATTACAAATGGCCTCCACTGTGTGGACAGGGCCAGCGGACAGTCTGGGGACTGGGGGATGGCGGTCTAGGGCGGTGGGACTAGCTGGGGGGACCTCTGGACACCCCTGGCCGGGGGCTCCATCCTGGCCAGCTGCATCAGCTATGGGGGCGCTGTTGTGGGTTCCGGGCCTGCGGATCCGCCTCAGCATGGGAATAGAGAGGCCCAGGAGATACCACTGGTCAGGCCCGTGGACTGGGGTGGAGGCCGCTAGCCTGGGCCAGCGGTCCCGTCCTGTGGACAAGGACATCGAGGCGTGGAGGATGTGTGTGACGTTTGCAGGGCTGGCTGACCCACCAGGGCCCTGGGCTCACCCTCCTGAAGTCACTCTTTATCCTGAGACCGCTTGTGTTTGCAACTCATTCCAGATTCCCCACGCACTTGACCTGCACACTGAGGGAGGTCAGGGAGGAGATAAGACAGGTTTTCTTGCTCCCATTGGAGGCCTGAGCTGGTTGGCGGCTCGCCTAAGGTCCCCTGAGGATTAGGGCCAGAGGCCAGGCACATCCAGGGCCTCAGACCCATTCCCGGCTGGCCTCACGGCCCTCGCAGGGGTGTGGCCCTCAAAGACCCAAAGACAAAAGGGCTTTTAAGGGAGTCACGTCTAAGACCCGCCCCTACCTGCGTGTCCCCAGCTCCGTCTTCAAAGCGGCCAAACCTGTTTCCGTACTCAGAGACCAGCACGTGGTGGGGAGGGGGGGGGTCCGCTCCCCTTTGGGTTTATCAGGGCCTCGTTCATTCCTTCACCAGCTCACTCGTCCCCGAAGGATCGCCGGCTGCGGGTGCTGGTGGAGGTTCCGGATCTCCAGGAGCAGAGATGAGACTTCGACCTCATCA
>NC_043701.1:2217171-2225232 GCF_006229205.1 Suricata suricatta
GCCGTGTGAGACCCCAGCTCAGGGTCCTTCTCCTGTGACCTCAGGCCGGCCGTTAATGTCTTCATTACATCAGTGTTCGTTTTTATCACGACTCGTACGGGGAAGGCCACCACCAACGACAGACGGGCACCGCTCCTCACGCCCTTGACTGAGTGGGAGAGGCCTGGGTGCGTGTCCAGGATTCCGGGTGCAACTAAACAAATCCTTTGCAACAGGATGAATGGGCGGTAGCCTCGGCCTCCCCACCTGCACTGAGCAGCGAGAGCCCGTAACACGCGGCGGGGCATGCTGGGCGCTCTGTGCCCTGCGCCAGGTGCCTCAGCCCTCCCAGTCCTGCTCTGGGCCCGAGGGCCGACCCCCGGGCTGCCCCGCCTCCTGACCAGCGGGGAGCTCTGGCAGGACCCTGGCTGGTGGAGGAGAGACACGGTCAGGTGTCCTGGCTCTGGTGGCCACGTCCTTGGCGGTGCAGCCACACACATGGCCCAGCCCTGGCCTGTCTCCACACCGCCGCCAGCCCAGGCCCCTCGGTGTCCACACCGGCCGTGGGAGCCCCACACACACCTCTGCATGCAGCCCCTGTGGGCGCCGGTCCTCAGCTACGAGGAAGGCCTGTCCCTGCTGGGCCCCTGCCTGACTCTGACACTTGTCACCACACCTGCAGCCCTGCATCTCCACAGGCTGTCCAAGTGATGGTGGTGCTTCTCCTGTGAACTCCCGGATGTCTGTGTGCAAATCCATCAGAAGCCACCTCGTGCTTGGAGTCACGTGTCCGGTCCCCCAAAAAATCTGGTAAGCTCCCTTCCAGGGTGTGTGTCATGGCCGGCCGTGTATGCTGCAGCTCCCAGCCCGGTGGTGGGTACGTGCACACGCACACACACAGACCCACGTACATATGCACAGGCACACGCATGCGCATGCACATATACACATATGCACGTGCACACACGTGCACATATGAACACACATACACACATGCACACATACACACGTGCGCGTGCACACACCTACACACTCACCATTACTTAGGAGAGTGAGATGGTCATAGTGGTTTACAACCTGTCCACCAAGTGTCAACAGAGTCCTCTCAACAGTGTCGCTCCAGGCCCTCCCGTGGAGCGCGGGCACGACCGAAGGATTCACTTGTACACACAGACGACGGTGGAAGTGTGGGCGGGTCACTTCCCAGACTCAGCATCGCACAGCCCGGAAGTTTCCCCTCTCGGATCCCTTCCTGAAGGATGCACCTCACGAGTCCACCAACCAGGCCCTGTGGGGGGTCCCGTGCGGAGGAGCTGAGGCCCCGGGACCCACAGCCGTGTGACGGAGACTTCTCGGGGGCCTCTCTTCCCGCCCCAGGGGAGCCTTCGGATGACCCTGGCCCCGGTCGACCTTCCTGATGGCAAGTCGAGACCCCCAGCCAGAGCCACCGCTGGGCCACTGCTGAAGCCTCGACGCTCAGAGATAATGCGATGTATTAAGCGCTTGTTGTTTTCAGCTACTAAATGCTCAGCTAACTGGTCACACAGAGCAGAGACTCGTACAGGCTCTGGGACATCAGAGCTCAAAGTCACGTCTCTTTTCTCTGTTAATTGGAAATAGGACAAAAGAGAGACCTTCTGGCTGAGAACTCCATTGGCGATGGCCGGGCTCTCCCCGCTTCCGCTCTCGTTACGTGGGTGATGTTATTTGGAGAAACACCGGAGACTCACCTCTCTTCCCACCATCGCCCTGTTCCAGGAGAGGCCAGGAGGCCGGTGTGTCCTCGCACCGGGGAGGGAGGACGTGTCCGCGAAGGAGAATCAGAGAAGAGCAGAAGGGATGTGGCCAGCGCACGCGCCTCCGCTCCTGCAGCTTCTGGCATGAGAGGACCGCTCCTGAAAACCGTGTGGAGCCGGCGCCCCGCAGGCTGCAAGTGCAAGCCTGTCCACCAGGCTCTCAGCAGCCGCCGGATAGAGCTCAACACCCCTGAAGGACCATGGGATTTCAGACGGCAGGGGGCTTTGCAAATTCGAATCGCTGGGTGGTGAGGCCCGAGGGGCACTTAGGTGCTGCCAGCAGGAAGCTGGGCAAGTCGGGGACTTGGAAGGGGCCCAGAGAGGGGAGAGGGTTCCGTGGGTGGGAGGGGGAGCTGGCCGGGGCAGACAGGAGGCTCGGGGCAGGGGACGAGGGACGCAGGGGAACACGCCCTGCAAACCAGAACCCCCCCAGCAGACTCCACCCCCACCCCCGCGGGGTGACCCTGACACCGGAGGTCTGTCCCCTCCGAGCTCTCCCTGCTCCCCCCACCCCACTCTCTCGGCCCCGCCCATGAAAGCGCCGCCCACAAAGGCCCAGCACCTGGGATGAGGGACTCAGAGTAGCCCGGCCTCCCGGGGGGTCCAGCCCTAAAGAGACGGAACCCCACGTCCCCTAAACACACCGTGAGGCCACACGGGCCTCACCAGCCCCCAGCCTGGCACGTGGCCCCGCCCAAAGCCAGGGTCTGCGGTGCAGCCGGACGGCCGGGCCCGAGGCCGGTGCTGTCCCACGTCCTCCTCCACACCCCCTTCCCTTCCTGACGGTGCTCACGTTCTGGACCATGTCCTCCCCGTGGTCTGGCTGGAGAGTGACTCATGGGGACCACCCCGTGAACCACATCCAGCGTGGCGGCCCGAGGGGCCCGCTCTGACCCTGTGCACTGGCTCCGGCCCGCCCACCCTGCAGGCCTGTCCGTTTTGTCCATAGGCCGGGCAGCGTCCTCCTACCTGGGAGCTGGGGCCCCGGGAAGGTAAAGACACTGCCAAGGCCACGCAGCGAGGTGTGCCACAGCCGGGTGGGCACCACGCCCCTGGGGGGTAGCCCCGGAGCCCCAGGCCTCAGACCTGTGTCCTGCTCCCACCTCGAGCCCCCACCGCCTCAGGTCCCGTCACTCCCCCGCTCCCGGGCGCAGTGCTCACCGGCTGGGCTGGCAGACTGGGCCCAGACACAGGAGCACCCCCACCAGTCACAGGTTCCTGGGCCCGCCCACAGGGCTCCCCCCAGGTGCCTGCCCAGGAGGCTCCCTCCGGGTGCCCGCGTGCTGGGCACTGTGAACAGAGGACGGAGGGAAGGAGAGGAGAAAGCAGGGAAGGGAGGTGCCGCACGGGCTCCCTGTGAGGACGCCAGCTTGGGAACCACAGGGCCAGCCAGGGGCCGCGGTGGGGGGCTCCAGCCTGGGAAGGGCTCCACGGACCCCCGAATCGCTAGCTGTCTGGGGAGAGGGCCAGGAATCCCAGTACGAAGTGCGCTTCCCCTCTGTGCCTCCCCTTAGCCCTCCCCCTTCCGCTTGACCTTCCCTCCCCTCCCCTCCCCTCCCCTCCCCTCCCCCTGCTCCTCCTTCCCTCTTTTCTCCCTCTCTCCAAAACGCCCTAGCTCCAGGTAGGAAAAAGGGGTAAAACACATGTGGCAAACGACCTGGAGAGAATAAGGAGTTAATTTTTTCAAAATTCAAGAGGAGCAAAGTAAACGGAGAGAATGTGCTCTCGGAACACTTCCTACCCTGCAAGGTCAAAACCAGAGTCGGTCATTACAGAACATATTAATCTTGGTGCTGCAGCTTGACATCCTGTGGCACGTCAGGAAACTTCCGAGGAGCTATAATTGTACAATCCAATACTGCAAGGACGGGGAGATGCCCCTGCTCCCGGATCCGCCCTGCGCCAGGTCCGGGTGTTCTTACAACTGACCGAGCCCCGGGCGGAAGGGCCGTGACTCGGGTCCCCGGCTGTGGACAGGCTGTGCAGAGAACCCTCTAGAACGGGCCTCTGCTAGGAGCACATCAGCTACCTGGGACTCGCCCACGCAGGTGCAGACAGGAAAGGCAGGACCATTGTCCCCCAAAAGGGACCCAGGTGACCGGAGTTTATGCTGAAGGCCCTGGAAGCCACCACAGGTGGACTGGCCCCCGGCCCCCGCTCTGTCCTCACCAGGCTCATTACTCTGCCGTCACTGCCCCAGCCATAGACCCCAGGGGAGCAGCCTGGCGCGGGGCGGGGGAAGCAGCGAACAGCCAGAGTACTGAGGCTGAGTGCCGGGCAGCAAGGGTGCTGGGGCTGGGTACTGCACTGGGCGAGCCGGCCGTGGCTCACCACTCTTCCCCGTGTGGCCGCTGCGTCTGTGACCCACGTGCCCACCCAGAGCAGGGACCCCACCACTCCTGTGACATGCCCAACCCTGAGGGACCCAGGAATTCAAGGCCCGCAGGGCTTACCCGTCCTGCCCCTCCTCCGCGCCAGGCTCACCTGCTCATTTGTTTACCGGTTTTCTCCCCACACCAGATGGAAGAATTGTCATCTATTCTGTTGACTCGCTGGACCCCCGTACCTAGCTCCACACCTGGCCACGGAAGATGCACAGAAATGTTTCCATGCTAAACAGTGGGTCCGTCAGCCCATCAAAGAAGCCATCCAGTGCCCCTACCCATCACTGTTTGAAGCCACAGGCTTTCCGGCCAACCCCGGTGCCCGGAGACACAGGAAACTGCCCGCTGCCCGCCTTCCTCACTTGCTGGCCGCCCCGCCCCCACCCCCCCTGCAACTCCCACTCCCCTGAGCCCCCGCCCACACCCCCGCCCAGCGCATACCATGGCCCTGGTCCCTCACGCTCCCCCACACCCCCACACCTCACGCCCATGCCCTCACCCTCACCCCCTGCCCCCACCCCACTGGCCTACGGTCTGCTATCAGCAGGTGACATCCCATCACACCCCCCTGGTGCCCCGGTCACAGGCCCCCGTCGGCCACCCCGGCCTCAGGGACCCCAGGCCTGCACTGTGCCACTCCGGGGGGCTGGCGCCCTCCCCCTGGCAAAGGCCCCTGTTCTTCCTCTGCGCCCTCGCGAGTGAGGCCGGCCCTCAGCCAGGAGCCCTGGACCCGCCGGAAGTGGGGTTCTCACCTCCGCCCTGCCCCTCGCGAGCTGATGGAAAGCTGTATCTTCTCAGTTTCCTGCTCAGGAAAATGGGCAGCAGGCAGCTGGCCTGACGGGAAGCCACCGCTGTCCCACCACGGCTGACCTGCCCCCACGTCACCTCCCCTAGCAAGTCACAGAAGGGGCCCCCTGCCGGAGACGCGCTCCCCCGGGGGCCGCTGGTCGTGAGCAGGCTCAGATTCTTGAGGTGCAGGCCCATTCGGCATCCGTCGGCCCAGGGAACGCAGCGGGACAAGGACACGCTGGCAGATGAGCAAACCAGGACCCAACGGGACGAGCACCTGAAACCACAGCAGGGTGGGAGCTCACGTCCAGTGTGGTGCAGCCTCTGGCCCCAGGGACCCCTCTCCGAACAGGCCGGCAGCTTGGGAGGGCGGGCCGTCCCCCCCAGCCCCGTCCCCTGCCTGCTGGGCACTCAGGTCCCCGTAACCCGGGGATGGAGGCGGTAGTTACCTGTCTCGTGCCCCCACCTGTGGGCCCCACTGCCCCCGTCCCCCCATGGCGTTTCCAGGCCGCGAGGACCCCAGTGCCAGCCCTCTCTACACCAGGGTCCTCGCCGCCCCACGGCTGTGTCGTTTGTGCCCAGCAGGTGCCTCTCCCTTCAGGGTTTCCTCAGAGGCCACTGGGGCCTCCAGGAAGGTCAGGGGGCCAGGTCCTCCCGGGCTCCCTGAGCTGCTGCTCACCACGGAGCACTGCCAACCCAGGGGGGGCCTCGCCCTGATCCCCGGGCCCCGCGATGCGTGCCGGGGCAGGCCTGGGCGTCAGCAGAGCCGCGGCCCGGCCGCTCCGCCCTCCCCGCGGCACTCGGCATTCTCCGCGTGGTTGGAAGGGCTGCTCGTCACGACCCAGTGCACTTCCCACTCCTACAGGTCCGGACCAGGACTCAGCACAGCCGGGTGTTGAGAAAAGCTGGCACTCGGGGCTCCATTGTCCCGGGCGCACGTGGGCTTGCGCACCCCGACCTCCCTCTCCTGAAGGTCAGCAAGCAACGTGACCGAGCAGGGCAGGCATGGGGTGAGCAAGCCTTTGGGAAATGAAAATCCTTTTGTTGTCCGGGCTGGAAGGTCAGCAGTTGCCATTTGAGACTGCCTGGACAGCAGGAAGTCCGCCCCCACGAAGGTGACAGCATCTGGGGCAGAAGCTGGCATCGTGGCACCGACCAGCAGCGGCCGCCCAGCGGGGGCCCCTGGTCCCATCACAGACAAGCGCCATTGTGATCCGGACGCGGTCGGCAATAAAGCGGTGCTTGTTCCAAAGGCCAGCACGCAGCCGCCCGAGGAGAGGGGCCCACAGCCCCGGGGACTGGTCTCAGGGGGGATGCCAGCCTCACCCACCTCTCCGTGCCCTTAACGTGCAGCTGGTTCTCGCTGCCTGTGGCTCTTCCGTCCGATCAGGTGGCCCCAGACACGGAAGTGGCAGGCAGGGCACCATTGCTCCGAGTGGAAATGCGGGGCTAGGTTCCTGCGTGCACCCACTCACAACATTTCCATCGAGCGAGCGATACTCACTCTTGTTTTATGTGTGTTTCTGTAGAGACACCACAGTGAATATAAATCCCTGACCGCTGGCATCGAACTCGTGGCCGGCGGCACCATCACCCAGGCCTGAATGAACGTATCCAGCACAGATAACGCCCAGGGTGGGCATGGGGGGTCGTCGGCCCCACTGGACCACACTCGGGCTCCGTGCTGCAGCCACTTCACGTGGAGAGAACACCAAGAACGTGTGTGCAGACGCAGAGAAGGCGGCAGGTGCGTCTGGAAAAGGTCCCCTGTTCACAGCATGAGTGGGAGGGGCCCCGTTGGGCCCTTGCAGGGAAGGCGCATGTTGGGCAACCCAGCCTGGTCACCGCCGCCCGGCTCGTGTCCACGAGGGACCACAGAAGTGACAGAGGTGCACATAGAGAATGTGGTGCAGATTTCGTGTGCAAAGGACCATTTCTCAGCGTGAAGACCAGGTTCGCTGCTCAAGAGTCGTGAAGACCTTACAAATAGCCTCTCTTGCACCCAAGTGGTCTCGGGAGGGTCTGGGGCCCCCGACCCCCCCAGGCTGTGCTGGTGTCCCGGGGGCATCACCAGGGCATGGCTGGAAGACTCTCTGCTCTCAGACAGCTCGGCCCTCTCCACCAGCCACCAGAGGCTCAGCGTAGCATCTACGGTCTGCCCTCTTGCACGTCGGCAGGACGTTGGCACATTGGCTTCATGTCTTCCCTCCCCTTCTTTCCTCTTCCCTCTAATTGCCCTTCCTGTAAATTAGCGTCAGCCTCCAATCTGTTTCGGAACGAGGTGGAGGACACAGACGGCAGAATTCTCTGACACGATGACTGTCCTTTATCGGCCCGCAGAGGCCGGAGGCTGGACTCGCGTCCCTGCAGCGAGCGGGTGACCGTCCAGAGGCCCCTGAGGAAGGAAAGTGCTGGAAGCCGAGTGCTCTACCGCTGGTTTACTTGTGTCATTTGTTAACGCCTTGACGGCAAGAGCAGAAATGAGACCAGGAGGCTCTCTGGGTGTGGGGAGAGGGGCCGGAGGTCGTGCTGGGCCACTGGGCAGAAGCGAGGCACGGCCAGCGGGGCCCCAGGAGAAGTGGCAACTGTCTGAACGTGAGTTCCACCAGCTTCACCTTGTTCTGGGACGGACCTGGTGAGCTGCATCCAGGCCATGCAAGCCACGCGCTCAGAACCACCCAGAGTGTCGCTTAGAGAGGCGGCGGTTATCAGCCCCCGACTCTGCCGCCGTTGGGGTTTCCCTCTTGATGTTTGCCAGTGACGGTTTGAGATTGAGTCCCGCCATCAACGCCACGTACGGCTAAAACTCTTCCCTGGCAGGAGGGAACTGGGGGGGCCTCCCCGGCAGAAACCGAGCTGACTGACCGATAGCCACCCGCCCGGAGTCCCGACGGCCACCAGGGCTGAGTTCCCACGGCCACCGGGGCTGAGTCCCCACGGCCACCGGGCTCCGTGGTGAATGAGAAGTGGCTGCGTACACAGGTCCAGCGGAAGCAAAAACCCCACAGACGGCCTTAAGAAGAAAAGTAGAAAAGTCGTTTCCATATTGACATTGAGGACTTTCTTGCACTTAAAACCAAAATGTGGTGTCCAAACTGAAATCCTCTTGAGAA
>NC_043701.1:2225332-2226429 GCF_006229205.1 Suricata suricatta
GAAGCGGGGAGGGGTTAGATGGGGGAGGGCACACTTCGGGATGAGCCCTGGGGGTCGTATGTAAGTGATGAATCACTGGGTTCTCCCCCAGAAGCCAAGACCACACTGTATGTTAGCCAACTTGGATTTAAATAAAAAACATATATATATTACATAGGGGGGGGGAAAGAACGAAGGTTCTGGAATGTTCCTCAGCATGAAGCCATCAGGAGCAGGCAGGTAGAGCGGGGGGCCTGGTGGTCACACACGGGGCGCAATAACCCACCAGGCCCCCATCCACGGGGGCAGCGCAGCCACGGAACCCTCAGGGTCTGTCCTTTCCTCTGCCCTCCTCCCCTCCAAGCACGGGGTCGTGGGGATTCTGCTTAAACGGCCCGCCGGCTCCTGCCCGGAGCTCGAGCCCCCGTCCTGTGGCTGCTCTGGCTGGATCTGAGGGCCCACCGCGGACTTGCTCGGATGGCCCCGCTCTCGCCCCGCTGCCCCGGGCCGCTGGGGCCCCCGGGTGTCCAGGCAGAGGCCTTCTCGGGGCTCCGGGGGCTCCGCTGTCCTCCCGGACTTCTGTCTGTCTTCCTCCTCGTTTCTCCTGGGGGCGTGGCCATGCCCCGGCTCAGGTGACCCCAGGGCTTGCCCCCTGCCCCGGTGCTGGGCTCCCCCACCTGCGCGGGCAGAGCTCTGGCCTCTGGGGCGCTCCGGGCGTGGAAAAGTCCTCCTGGAACCGAGAGTTTCGGGCATGTCAACACCCAAGCTCTGGAGGCCAGCGGTGCAGCCAGGGGGTGACCCCTCCTGTCATCTGCGAGTGAGGGACAGTCCTCGTGTGTGCACGTGGGCCCAGGCCCTGGGAAGCAAACCTGGACGGGACAGGATACAAATGTCTTCGGAGTTTGGACCCTCTGTGACGTCCTGGGTCCGCACACACCTGCACGCGGATGGCGGGCAGACAGCCTTCGAAGACCTTCATTTTCTCGACGCCTGATGAGTAGACGCAGGCAGCCAGAGTCCCGCCGCCGAGCACAGGGGGCTCCCTGTCGGCTGAGCCCCATGCCGTCGGGAAACAGCACGTCTGCGCGGGCACGCCGATGACCAGGACACGGGGGCCA
>NC_043701.1:2226529-2228557 GCF_006229205.1 Suricata suricatta
GAGAGAGAGAGAGAGAGAGAGAGAGAGAGAGAGAGAGAGAGAGCGTGTGAACAGGGGAGGAACAGAGAGAATCGGAAGCCCAACCCGGGGCTTGAACTCATGAACCTCGAGATCATGACCTGAGCCGAAGTCGGACGCTCAGCTGACTGAGTCCCCAGGTGCCCACAACTCAGTCGTTTGTAGCATATCCACAGAGTTGTGTGGACACCGCCGTCACTAATTCCCAAACACTCCCATGTCCCTGAAGAGAAATCCCATTGGGGCATCCCACCTCTGCTCCTTCCCTCCTCCCCAGGCTCCGGCACCGCATTTTAACTTCTCCTCTGGGTCTACGTGGCATCTTGCAGTATTGGCCATTTGCGTCCGGCTTCTTTCACTGAGCGTCACGTGGTCCGTTCACCCAGGTCGTGTACGGGGAGTTCATTCGTTTCCATGGCAGAGCGACACCCCAGCGTTAAGGGAGACCACGTTTTCCCGACCCATCGACCACTCAGTGGACACTTGGGTTGTTTGCACTTTGTGACTATTACGGATAATGTTGCTGTGAATCTTCATGTCAGGTATTTGTGTTACTGAAGATTTATATATCCTCTTTGAAAAAATGTATATTCAACCTTTTGCCCCTTTTATTTTTTGGAAGTTTATTTGTTTATTTTGAGAGAGAGAGAGAGAGAGAGAGAGAGAGAGAGCACGAGAGTGTGTGCAAGCTGGAGAGGTGGGGGGTGGGGGGGGGGAGAGAGATCCCAAGCAGGCCCTGTGCTATCAGTGCTGAGCCCGACTTGAAGGTTTGAACCCACGAACCATGAGATCATGACCTGAACTGAAATCAAGAGTCAGATGCTTAAAGACTGAGCCACCCTGGTGCCCCTCTTTTGCCCATTTGAAAATTGAGTCATTTGCCTTCTTGTTGGGTTGTAGGGGCTCTTTATATATTGTGGATACTAGATCATTATCAGGTATTTCCTTCCATTTTCCCAACCCATTCAAGAGACAGTAGTGTCTTCTCACTCTCTTTGTTGTGATCTTTGATGCACAAAAGTTTTTTTTTTTTTAATGTTTATTTATTTTTGAGAGAAAAAGAGCAATTGGAGGAGGTGCAGAGAGAGTGGGAGACAGAGGCTCTGAGGCAGGTGCTGTGCTGACAGTAGGGAGCCGGACATGGGGCTTGAACTCACGAACCATGAGATCATAATCTGAGCTGGAGTCAGACCCTCAACCAGCTGAACCACCTGGCGCCCCGATGCCCAAGGTTTTAAGTGGATGAAATCCGAGGCATCTTGCTCCTTTGGATGCGGGTACTTCTGGCACCATCCATGTACATGTGTATGTATCTTAGATACACTGACGTCCACATGGAAACAAGGAGCTGGATCCAAACTCCTTATTTCCATGTGGACATCGCATTTTTGGAACCATTTGTTGGAAACTCGATTCTTCTCCCATCCGACTGTCTGGTCACCTTGGTCAAAGTCCGTCCACCACAGATGTGAGCGCTTACTTCTGGGCTCCCAGTCCTGTCGACCTGCGTGTGTGTCCGCATGTCCTCACTGTTTGGTGCTCCCCTGCCCCCAGACTGGAGGACGACCAGACTCTGCTCCTGGAGCACGGCCGTGCTCCCCTCTGCCAACCAGCTGGCTCTCCCGGGGCTCAGGGCTGCCCCGCCGGCAGCTGCACCTGCCAGTGGCCTCAGAGGACACGGCCGCGAGGCTCCCGAGCCAGCACCTCTCAGAAGGAGAATGCCGGGACTTCTCCGTGCGACCTTCTGTGCTGTGGCCTTTACAGCCTCTGTTTCCTGTTCCTTTCTCTTTCTTTTTTCTTCCTTCCTTTTTCTTCCTTCCTTCCCTCCTTCCTTTTCTCCTTCCCTTTTTCCTTCTTTCCTTTTTTCCTTCCTTTCTTCTTCTTCCTCCTTCCTTCCTTCCTCTTTCTTCCTTTCTTCCTGCCTTATTCTTTCTCTCCTTCTTTCCTTCTTTCTCTCTTCCTTCCTTCCTTCTTTCCTTTTTCTTCCTTCCTCCGTTTTTTCCTTCCTCC
>NC_043701.1:2228657-2230815 GCF_006229205.1 Suricata suricatta
GGAGGAAGGAAAAAACGGAGGAAGGAAGAAAAAGGAAAGAAGGAAGGAAGGAAGAGAGAAAGAAGGAAAGAAGGAGAGAAAGAATAAGGCAGGAAGAAAGGAAGAAAGAGGAAGGAAGGAAGGAGGAAGAAGAAGAAAGGAAGGAAAAAAGGAAAGAAGGAAAAAAGGAAGGAGAAAAGGAAGGAGGGAAGGAAGGAAGAAAAAGGAAGGAAGAAAAAAGAAAGAGAAAGGAACAGGAAACAGAGGCTGTAAAGGCCACAGCACAGAAGGTCGCACGGAGAAGTCCCGGCATTCTCCTTCTGAGAGGTGCTGGCTCGGGAGCCTCGCGGCCGTGTCCTCTGAGGCCACTGGCAGGTGCAGCTGCCGGCGGGGCAGCCCTGAGCCCCGGGAGAGCCAGCTGGTTGGCAGAGGGGAGCACGGCCGTGCTCCAGGAGCAGAGTCTGGTCGTCCTCCAGTCTGGGGGCAGGGGAGCACCAAACAGTGAGGACATGCGGACACACACGCAGGTCGACAGGACTGGGAGCCCAGAAGTAAGCGCTCACATCTGTGGTGGACGGACTTTGACCAAGGTGACCAGACAGTTGGATGGGAGAAGAATCGAGTTTCCAACAAATGGTTCCAAAAATGCGATGTCCACATGGAAATAAGGAGTTTGGATCCAGCTCCTTGTTTCCATGTGGACGTCAGTGTATCTAAGATACATACACATGTACATGGATGGTGCCAGAAGTACCCGCATCCAAAGGAGCAAGATGCCTCGGATTTCATCCACTTAAAACCTTGGGCATCGGGGCACCGGGTGGTTCAGCTGGTTGAGGGTCTGACTCCAGCTCAGATTATGATCTCATGGTTCGTGAGTTCAAGCCCCACGTCCGGCTCCCTACTGTCAGCACAGCACCTGCCTCAGAGCCTCTGTCTCCCGCTCTCTCTGCACCTCCTCCAATTGCTCTTTTTCTCTCAAAAATAAATAAACATTAAAAAAAAACTTTTGTGCATCAAAGATCACAACAAAGAGAGTGAGAAGACACTACTGTCTCTTGAATGGGTTGGGAAAATGGAAGGAAATACCTGATAATGATCTAGTATCCACAATATATAAAGAGCCCCTACAACCCAACAAGAAGGCAAATGACTCAATTTTCAAATGGGCAAAAGAGGGGCACCAGGGTGGCTCAGTCTTTAAGCATCTGACTCTTGATTTCAGTTCAGGTCATGATCTCATGGTTCGTGGGTTCAAGCCTTCAAGTCGGGCTCAGCACTGATAGCACAGGGCCTGCTTGGGATCTCTCTCCCCCCCCCACCTCTCCAGCTTGCACACACTCTCGTGCTCGCTCTCTCTCTCTCTCAAAATAAACAAATAAACTTCCAAAAAATAAAAGGGGCAAAAGGTTGAATATACATTTTTTCAAAGAGGATATATAAATCTTCAGTAACACAAATACCTGACATGAAGATTCACAGCAACATTATCCGTAATAGTCACAAAGTGCAAACAACCCAAGTGTCCACTGAGTGGTCGATGGGTCGGGAAAACGCGGTCTCCCTTAACGCTGGGGTGTCGCTCTGCCATGGAAACGAATGAACTCCCCGTACACGACCTGGGTGAACGGACCACGTGACGCTCAGTGAAAGAAGCCGGACGCAAATGGCCAATACTGCAAGATGCCACGTAGACCCAGAGGAGAAGTTAAAATGCGGTGCCGGAGCCTGGGGAGGAGGGAAGGAGCAGAGGTGGGATGCCCCAATGGGATTTCTCTTCAGGGACATGGGAGTGTTTGGGAATTAGTGACGGCGGTGCCCACACAACTCTGTGGATATGCTACAAACGACTGAGTTGTGGGCACCTGAGGACTCAGTCAGCTGAGCGTCCGACTTCGGCTCAGGTCATGATCTTGAGGTTCATGAGTTCAAGCCCCGGGTTGGGCTTCCGATTCTCTCTGTTCCTCCCCTGTTCACACGCTCTCTCTCTCTCTCTCTCTCTCTCTCAAAAATAAACATTAAAATATTTTTTTAATAAATAAATTTTTTAAAAACTACTGAGTTGTGCACTTTAAGATGGCGAATTTTATGATAAGTGTATTCTGTCTCAATTTAAACATTAAATGAAAAACAAGACCATCAAGGGCCAGGGCAAGCTGGGCGGGTGGGGGCTCACGGA
>NC_043701.1:2230915-2249714 GCF_006229205.1 Suricata suricatta
AATAAATAAATTTTTTAAAAACTACTGAGTTGTGCACTTTAAGATGGCGAATTTTATGATAAGTGTATTCTGTCTCAATTTAAACATTAAATGAAAAACAAGACCATCAAGGGCCAGGGCAAGCTGGGCGGGTGGGGGCTCACGGAGGGGTGTCCTGGCCCGTGGTCCCCCGGCACAAGCGTTGCTCCCTCCCGAGCCCGTGACACTTACTCCATCCAGACGGGAGGCAGAGAGGGAACAAGCCGCCAAGACCACTGTGGAGGGGACGAGTGGCCACAGGGAGACACCAGAGGGGCTCTGGACGGAAGCCAGGTGGCTTCCAGAGCCGGGGTCCTGGCCTTTCGAGGGAGGGGCGGTGGCCTGCAGGCAGCTAGGTGGAGCCCAGGGTGGTTCAGAGTCACACGGACGCTTCCAGGACAGTCAGAGCAGGTGCCGTCCTTTCAAATCACTGGGTGAGCACAGCCAGTCTGCCGACCGAGGCTCCCTTCCTTCTGGGGGAGAAACTGAGGCAGAGAGAGTCACGTGAGGCTCCTTTGAGGCTTGCCAGCCTGGCTGGGCCACCATCTGCAGGACATCCCCGAGAGGAGCCCCAGGAGGCCTGGCTGTGGCGCTGTTACCCCCGACCTGGTACGATGGTGACCAGGGGGGTCTTCCCAGGGGCCCTTCTCCACCCGCCCCTCCCCCAGGGACCCAGCTTGTTCTCCGTGGTCCCCTGGGCCGGGCAACGAGCCAGCGGATGGCTCAGCTCGCTGCGGACGCCCTCCCTGGGATCTCACTCAAAAACTACTCTGTCCCTCCAGAGCGCTTCGTGTCATTCACGCCCCTGCTGGGCCATGAGGTCCGTGACGTGACGGCGGCTCTGCTCACGGTGCGTCTCCGTGTCCGCACTGTGCCTTTGGCCAGGCTGCGCGGTGAACCTCCCTGAGGGCAAGGAGGAGGGAGGGAGGGTGGAGGAAGGGGCTGGGGTGGGGAGGGGGAAGGACGGAGCATGGGAAGGAGGAAAAAGAGATGGCGGGAAGGTCAGGAATGCAGTGTGACTCCTCCCCGAAGAATCTTTCCCATGAAACAGATTCTTAGCACCTTAGCAAGAGAAGGTCACCTGGTCGGGTCTCCTACCCAGAGCCAGAACCTCTCACTGGCCATCAGCTTCTACCTTCACCGGGAGGCCCAGCCCGTACCTGCCAAGTCTACCGGAAGCCACGGCGGGGGCGGAGTCTGGGTGCAGACCTGAGCACCGTCCTCCTGGGTCCTCCATCTCCCTCCTGCCAGCTTTCGCCGCCACACCCTCTCGTTTAGCATCAGGGACCCTCTTCCAAGGACGCTCATAAAGTCTCCCTGCTCGCTGCCCCAGTCACCTCCCCCCACACCCAAGAGGAAGAGGGGGATGAGGCGGGGAAGGGAGGCGGGGGGTCGATGAAGAAACGCAGACCCCATGGTCCAGTGGCCTTGGCCATGGACTCCGGGGGCTGGGTGAGCCCACAGCCTGGAAGCGGAGGGAGGGCCTGCCCGGTCAGCAGTGACTCAGGCTGCTGCTTTTTGTTCTTGGTCGACAATGGGGGACAGTGCGCGGCTCGGGGAGAACAAAGCGGTTCTGTGGAGCAGTACCACACAGAGGGCAGAGTGGACACTCAGAAAAGAAAGAAACTCCCTACCCGTGGGCTGCGGACCAAGCGGAAGTGCAGAGTCATCCGTGAGCGTCCCAAAAGCCAGACACATGCTCACAGTGGCCAGGAAATCACAGACCCCTTGCGGGGGACGGGGTGCAGGCCGTGCTCTGGTCCACCAAGTGGGAGGAACAGGAAGGCAAGGCACGCCCTCCACCCTGCTGCCTCTGGCCCGTGGGGGCCGCCTTCTCTCCAGGCCCCCAGAGCGGTCGGGGTCGGCCCGCCCGCTGCCTGGGGGACCGGTCAGGGCCGGGAGAGTGGGACGGCCTCTGAGGACAGCAGCTGCCCCGTGTACCTACGGGTGACAGCGGCTTCTGCCCTTCCACGCCCATGTCACGGCGAGGGTCGCCGGGTCCACCCAGGCCCCTGCCCTGCTGACCAGCGGCCCCGAGTGGGCGGCCGGCTCACTCCCGTGTGAGCACGTGGCGTTTCCCGTCAGCCGCCTGCGTCCCGGGATGGGGAGGGAGCTCAGGCCCAGGGACAGAGGCGTCCGAAAGACAGCCGATGGCATGCTGCATCTGACTAAGATAATAATGGCTACTGTTGAGCTCGTGTTTCCTGTGTTACATCTTATCTTGTTTTTCTCAGCAAGAGCCACGCTGGGCACTGCCAAGGCCCCTGGCCGTGCAGGCGGAGAGAGGGTGGCTTGGGAGGTGAACGGACCATCAAGGCCACACGGCTTGTCGTCAGTAAGTTCCGACTCAACGTCAGCTTTCCAGACAGAGGGACACGAGGCACAGGGAAGTGTGGGGACCTGCCCTGTGCACATCTCACACGATGGAAGGTAGAGCTGACAGGGAATGCTCCGGAACGCTCCCCAGAAGAGCACTCTAAGCTGGCTTACGCGTCCCTCCTCCAGGATCGATGCTCAGTCCCGAGCTGTCCCCTCTCTGCTCCCTGGCCCGTCTCCCGGTGCCAAACCCTGGCCGCCGCCCCCTCCCCACCGACTGGGAAGGGCAAGGCGCTCAGCGACAAGTGTGTCTGGCTCTCTGGCCGTCCACACCGAACGCCTTGCTCTTTCTCCTCTCCGATGCATGGCCGGCACAGTGACCCAGGACGACGTGCTAAGTGGCCTTTCTCCGGGCCCCTGGGGGACACGTGTGACCATGACCATGCTGATTTTCCTCACGCAATTGACTCTAACTTCAGGGACTTTGGGCTTTCCAACACGACACGCCGTCTGCGTGAAGATGGGGGTCCAGGAGCCCGTGCGCAGCATCGCCGGGGGCGCCCGAGGCTGAGGGCCACCAGAGCGGCCGGCAGGACCGCGCACGCAGCCCGCAGACCTCTCGGTGGAAGCCACACGGTGTCAGAGCGCTTTGACCACGACAACCCGCGGCCGAAGCCTGGGTGGAACTGAGTACTCTCCGGGTGACCTAACAGCGCCCCACGTCCACCAGACCACTCTGTCCCCGAGGGCTGCATCGTTCCCGAGAGGTGACATCAAATACATTTTCAAAGTAAGAGACCATCGCGGGGCTCCCGAGAGCAAATGCCTCCCGCACTCGCCTGCCTGGTTGCCCGTGTCCCCAACCACGGGTGGTGTCTCTCCCTCCCACCCGGACCCATCTGGAGCAGTCCCCTGGGGGGAGCGGAGTTCTGACCAGCCATAGGCGAGTGGGGGCTGAGGATAGAGTGCCGTCCCGTTGGTCGGCCCCTGACACCGCCCTGCTCCCAGGGCGGCTGGCTGAGCTTCTGCAGGTCAGGAAGACAGAGGAGAGTCCGTGGACACCAGAGCTCACGGAGAACTGCCAACGCACTCATTATTTTTAGGTCACTCTTTAGAAATGATCCCAACATACAATCTTGTCAGTTCCTGGATGAACTTGAATGAATCCAAGACATCGCTCCCACGTTATGGGGACGGATTCAAGGGGCTTAGAGAACCCGTCTTGCCGTCGGACTCTCGTGCCCGGGCACAGGACCTAGTGTGCAGGTCTGTTGCGTGAAGACGCAGTGCAGTGCCGGCGGCCTGGGCAGCAGCGTCCCGTGACCCTGTGGATGTCTGTGGTGAGCTGCGGAGGGTAGAAAGTTCCTGCAGAATGGGGAACAAAGGATAAGGCCCAGAGCAGCCAGGGACGGCCTTGAAGTCCCCGGGGAGCCTCGGGGGCCGGTTCGTGAGCCACGCGTTCACCAACCAGGATATTTACCTTCTCTTCACCCCTCCGCTGCGAGAAGCTGAGAACTGCCGAAGAGAAATCCGCGGCGGATCGCCTCAGACAGCGCCGCCGCCAGGTGTCCACGGACGCGGCCACGTCTCAGGGCGGCGCAGCGGACAGGAGAGGGCCGCAGGTGGAGCCGAGCGGCGTCGATGGGCTCATTTCTCGGGGCCCGGGGCCTCGACCCTGAGAGCCATGCCCCCAACACCCACCCACGCGGTCGAACCGCTGACAGACGTGAGGCCCCAGCTTGGAGGTACAGCTAATATTCAAGTGACCCGACCAAAGTCCTTTTAGAAGCCATGGAGAGGCCAGATACAACAGCAAAACTAAGGGGCGCCTAGTGGCTCGTTCAGCTGAGCGTCCGACTCCGGCTCAGGTCATGATCTCATGGTTTGTGGTTCAAGCCCGCGTCGGGCTCTGTGCTGACCGCTCAGAGCCTGGAGCTGCTTCGGCGTCTGTCTGTCTCTCTCTCTGCCCCTCCCCTGCTCATGCTCTGTCTCTGTCTCTCAAAAATAAATAAACGTAAATAATAATAATAAAACAGCAAAACTAAGAAGATGGCGTTTATCCAGATGAGTCAGGGAGACCTAAGAACCTGAAACCTTTTCAGGCACCAAACTCCTCGAGTTTCTGGTCTCCAGTTCAGTCTGTGGAGCCCTTCTTTGGTTCCCCTTTGGTCTCTGCTCATAAAAGTCTGCCCGTTCACTGAAGGCGGTTCGAAACCTACAGAAAGACAGCTCCTAATCCCTCCCGCGTCTACAAGGGGACGTCAGCAACGACTGTTTCCTGCACGTAGAATATACACAACCTTCACTCTGCAATGTGGGCTGAGACTTCTTACCAAGGGCGCCTTTCAGTCCCTTGTTCCCCACTCTCCATCTCGTTAGCTGCCCTCCGAACTCGGGTGCTGACCCGCTGCATACACGGGGCTGCCTCAGTGGGCAGCCCCCACTTAGCCGCTCCTGTCGTCTCCGATCTGTTGGTTTTATCAACAGCAACGAAATAAAAAGTTCTGTGTGCAGCTTCTTTATTCTGTCTCTAGGAGAAATTCCCCCACAGGTTCATCGCCAGTAAACGGTGGCAGCAGCAAGAATCTTGACAGAAAGTGACAATTACTTCCAAAAAGCTGTGCCGATTCCCTCAGAGCCACACGGGAGAGGAATTGTCTCACTCAGATCTCCGCCAGCCCTGGGGCGCCGTGTCGTTTCGCCCCCGCTAAACTGACCGTTCTGTTTTTGTTTTTACGTTGCCGTAAATTATTTGATCACTAGTGGGGTTGAAGAGTTGGCTTACTTTTATCGGCCTTTTTTCGTACTTCCGAAAATGGTACGAAAATGTCAAAAAGGACATTTGCTCATTTTCCTCTTTAGATGTTCAACTTTTTCATACTAAACCTTAGGAATGTGTTCACACAGTTAAGAATTTTCGCGCTTTGTCCTGTGTGAGTGCCTTTCCCAGTACATCTTCTTTACATTTTAACTGGGGATACGACTTTTAGTTTGCTAGCATCTTAAATTTAATATGGTCAACTCATAAATATTGACCTTTCCCAATCTAAGATCAGACAAGTTCTATTTTTATTCCTCTGATTCTGTTTTTCACATGGATTATTTAATCCCCATGAAATCTAATCTAGTGTCCAATAGAAAGAATCCCACATCTTCCAGAAGGAACACCGTGCCTCATTCTTTCTCATGAATGTGGTTCCATTTAATACGTCTTCATGATACCTTTAACCTGCTCTAACAGATACACCATTGATTTTCTTTTCTGTAAATGTTATCTGTTTCCACCTATCTGTTAGTTCTCTAACTTAGAACCACTTGGTCAAGTTTCAAAAATATCCTGACATGAGTTTGACTGGGGTTACATTATATTTTTTCACTAGTTATGGGAAAACCGTACCTTTATAATATTAAGCCTTTACAGTTCAGAGCGTGGTATGTGTCTTCCTTTAGTCACATGAAAAAGTGTTTATTGTGTACATTCTGTATGTTAAATTTATTCCCAGATACTCTATGTACTATAATGAATATGGTCTTTTCTCCCCTTAAGTTTTCAAACTAGTCATTGCCAACACGCAGAACACTTGTTGGTCAGTATCTTTATACTGGAACTAGCCAATTTAGTGCAAATTGTCTTAACAGTTCAAGTAGTATTTTCAACTTAGTCTCAAGGTTTTTTAGGTGGACAATCAAATCATCAAGTTACAATAATCTTTAAAATTGGTCTTTTGAGGATATGTATTATTTCTTTTTAAAAAACTTTTTTTAATGTTTCATTTATTTTTGAGAGCAAGAGGGACAAAGCACACGTGGAGAAAGGGCAGAAAGAGAAGGAGACACAGAATCTGAAGCAGCGTCAGGCTCCGAGCTGTCAGCACAAAACCTGACGTAGGGCTTGAACCCACGGACTACAAGATCATGGCCTGAGCTGAAGTCGGCTGCTCAACCGACTGAGCCCCCAGGCACCCTGAGGATATGTCTTATTACGTCTTATTTCTTCTTATCTAAAACTTGTAGATCAAGGTTACAGTAGGAAATTTAGCTTTCCTGATTCATTCTTAAGTTTAATAGAGATCTCTTGATTGTTTTACTCTGATGTCTGACGTTAAGTTTTAGTTTAAAAAACAAAATATTGGGGCACCTGGGTGGCTCAGTCAGTTAAGCATCTGGCTCTTGGTTTCAGCTCAGCTCATGATCTCACGGTTTGTGAGGTTGAGCCCCACGTAGGGCTCTGCTTTGACAGTGTAGAGCCTGCTTGAGATTCTCTTTCTGTCCCCTCCCTCTCTCTCTGCCCCTCCCCTGCTGGCTCTCTGTCTCTCTCTCAAAAATAAAGATTTTTTTAAAAACTTAAAAGACAAAATATTAACCAAGCTAAGGGAGAGTCATTCTATTCCTAGTATGCTAGAAAATTTGCTTAAGTTTATTTATTTTGAGGAGAGAAAGCACGAGTGGGGAAGGGGCAGAGAGAGGGAGGGAGAGAGAGAACCCCAAGCAGGCTCTGTGCCCGCAGTGCAGAGCCCGACACGGGGCTCGATTTCATAAACTACAAGATCATGACTTAAGCTGAGATCAAGAGTCCTATGCTCAAGGAACTGAGCCACCCGGGCGCCCCTAGAACCTTTTTTGATCCTTGATAGAGTTTCTTAGAAACTTTTTTTTAATCTTTAGGCATATTGATGTCATCAATTACATCATTAGTATCCTTTATTAAGCCATTATCTCACTTCTGAAATCAGAATGTATTATTCTTCCCACATTCTGCTGGATTTCATTAGGCAGTATTTTGTTTACACCATAATGCATCAGTGTGCATAAGCGACATTGGTTTGTAATTCTTCATGTTATTTTGGTCAAATA
This sequence comes from Suricata suricatta, assembly GCF_006229205.1. NCBI lineage: Eukaryota > Metazoa > Chordata > Mammalia > Carnivora > Herpestidae > Suricata > Suricata suricatta. Next base: position 2,238,104 of record NC_043701.1, read on the forward strand.
TTTCATACTAATTGGGTCAAATCATCATACTACTAATTCGTTAACAAAGATCACATGAACTTCATAAAATGAATCTGGGAGATGTTTAATTTTGCATGTGGGTGAACGAACACGGGACAACACGGAAATCCTCTCTCCCAAAACAACAAGACGCCACCGTGCCCCTAGGGAGTGGCCAAAACACGTGCACGTCATGACGTATCTGTTCAAGCCTGTAGAACACACACCAAGAGCGACTGCAAACCTCGGGCTTTCGGTGATGATGATGTGTCCGTGTGGGCTCATCAGTTCCAAGAAGTGTGCCAACTGGGAGAGGGGCCGATGGTGGGAAGGCCGTGCATGCACAGGGGTGGGCGGGGGTCCGCGGGAAGGCCGTGTGTGCACACGGGCGGGGGTCCGCGGGAAGGCTGTGTGGCTTCCTCTCTGTAAACCTAGAATGGCTCTGGAAAAGCCTGTAAAAAATTATCTCTTCCCTAAAAGTGTAAAAGGACTTGCCACTAAAATTTCTGTACCCGAGACGTGTGTCCTCTGTCCGGGCGGTGATCACGGTTGTTAACTTCTAACGAATTCATTTCTGCACCCATCATTTGCCTCTCCTGTCCTCCTTCCTTTGTGTTTGTTCATACTGTCTTCATCCCTTCCTGAGTATCGTGCATATTCATTTACACTTTCTCCTGGAAGGGAATGAATGACCTGGCCACCCTCAGTGTCCACGACGCTGCTTGGAACACGACCGTGACACCTGATAGGCGGGATTCCAGCAACACAAACTACACGTGTGTCACTTTCACTCCATCTGTAATGCAACTTATTTTGTTGAGTGAGTCTTAGCTTACACAAGATTTAGGGTCGGGGCTCCAGCTTCCGGTCAAGGCGTAGATAACATTTGATCCTGATCTCCGTGGACGGAGATGAAGAGGAGGCAGTGGGCGGCATGCATGAGGAAACGCAGGAGCCGCCAGAGCGTGCCCTGATGTTGGTCCACAACTGTGGGCACCGGGTGTCCGGCAGCATTTCCCAGAGTCCCCACCAGCATTCACTGTGTCTCCTCTCCCTCTCCCTCTCTGTATCTATCTTCTCTGAAAAAATAAAATGAATGCAAAACTCTCTTTAAAAAAGAATAAAGCACTGTTTTGAAACTCCTGAAGCACCTCACTCATCGTGGAGATCCCCAAGTCTGCGGCCATCAGCTGCCTGCGGCCACCCCACTGGTGGCCAGAGTGCGGGCACCGTGCAGCAGTCGCCCTGGAGTGAAAGCCATTTGGAAACAACGCCCTTCTCACAGACTTCTTTGGGTAAATGTCTCAGTTCAAATGGGCTTTTGCTTCTGGATACGCCTGGCGATGCTCCTTCTCCATGCCCGCCTCTGACGTGGGCACAGGAGCCACGTACACCCAGGCTCTTGGGAGAGGAGGAGGAGGGCAGTCAAAGGTGTCCCCCACGAAGCAAGCTCTTGCCTCGGAGCTGACGAGAAGACGCTCCTACACCATTAACCCTGACCCGCACCTGCACCGCGGCCAGGATGCCAAGGCTAAGAATCGAGTTCGCCCAGGACCTCCTGTATCCCAGGTAATGCCACCGTCCAGAGTCCTGCCCAGGGGGTTTAATCGTTTCTTGAAAACAATGCAAACGGAAAACAAAGTTATTTTGACCAGCTCGGAGGCTGAACGGCCTTGGCTGCTTCGTGGAGACAATAGAAGAAAGACTGCGGACAGATAGGAAAGAAAACATGATTAAATCACAGAGGTGACATTAAATCAATAGAAGCAGAGCCAGATCGATAGGCCTTCGCTCTGCGTAACAGTGCTGGGCTTGTGCGTGCGTTCAGATTGCTCTAAGATTGCTTCCTATTTGAATTGTGCAAAGAAAGAGTTTGGGGAGCCGTGGGGGGACTGCTGTTTTCCTACCCGTCTGATTCGATTCTTCAAGTATGGTCATACGCTTCTCCCATGATCCCGCAGCCCGGCCACTCGGTTCCAGCCCTGTGCACAGACGAGACGCCAAGACCAATAAATAGCACAGGCAGCTGGGCAATTACCAGATAAAAGTTGCTCTGAGCTAACCCATAGGAAAATCAAGAGGCTGCTATTCGCCACGGAAAAGACGAGGCCGGTGGAAATCAGGTCACGCCAGCGGCTCCCTCCCGGCACGCAGGCCCTGCCCCACTGAGCATCAGCAGTGGGTCGGGGGCCCAGAACCAATTCAGAAGGTGCCAAGTGGCAGGCTCGCGGAGCCCCTGTGCTTGCGGAGGGGGCAGCAGCACAGGGAGCGGGTGCCTGGCTCCCGCCCCAGCCCCACTAGCCAGCTGAGGACGTAAGCCTGCTAAGCTCTCTGGGCCTTGGTTCTTTTCATCTGCACCGTGAGGCGGCCGGAGCTGATGGTCTGAACGTCTTCTTTAACCTCCAAGCCTTGGGCCTATGACAATAGCACTAACCAGGGCCGGGAACCGGACCAGGGCCGGGAGAGCTACTGGGAAATTTTTCAAGCTCTCTGGGCGAATCGCACTTAAACAGTGTTGAACAAACCTAAACTGAGTGTTTTATCAGCGAAGAGAACACGTGCCCAGCACAAGTTGCGTCCTGCCATCGATCTGAGCCGGAACCGCGGCAGGATATGGCCACGGGTGCGCATTCGTTATTAATAGGAAGGCTGAATTTTCAGGACAAAAATAACATTATCCTCTGAACCAAGGAAATGGGAAGCTGTAAATAAAATATAGGCAATCGCGGCCGAGAGGACAGCGAATCTGACGCCGCTCTTCGGAAAATGTCACCCTCAGGACACAGCCGCCCATCTGGACGGCAGCGCTCCCGGACGCGGGCCTGGGAACTGGGGTCCGGCAACACGAAACCGGGACACAGAAAACAGATGCTGGGCGGGGCACGGCCGTGGGGGGTGGGGACAGAGCACGCGGGGTGCACAGGGGAGCACCTCCCAGGAGTGAAGGACGGGCCTGCAGCCCGGGCACCCCCGCACCCCCTGCTCCCGGCTGCTGGAGCCCAGAGTCCCAGACAGGGTGCCAGGGGGCGGACCGCCCGGCCCGGCTGGCTGAGATGGCTCTCGTGCCTGCTCTTGCCCGGTTTACACCCCCTGGCGTTTCAGGTGCCCTGGGCCAAGGTGTCCATGGTTGGACCGTGCACTTCTAGTAACGAACGCTCAAGAACGCAGCATTTGGGGAACACGAGATACTCAGCATCCGAGTGGTTCTTTCTACTTATTTGCGTTAAAGAGGTCTCGTAAGTAATAGTTCCAATTTCGTATTTCTTTTTAGGGTCTGTTCCGGGCTGAGCTATGTCCTGTCAAATTCACGTGCTGAAGTCTCAGCCCCGGGACCCAATGGTGTGTGGGAGGGGCCTTCGCGCAGGGAGTCAAGGCACAACGGCATCGGGGGCCCTGACCCACTGTGGCGAGAAGACGGGGGAGAGGCCTCAGGGGGAGCCCGCCCTGTGAGACCGTGGCCGTGGACTTGCAGCCTCCGGGGCTGGGACGATGCACTCGTGTGTGTGTGTCCCCCACCACCGGTCTGTGGGGGCCCCGAGGAACCAACACAGGCAAGCGTTAAAACCGAAACGTTCAGGAAAGAGGAACAGGGCTGAGTGGGTGGCCCGCTAGGTGGCCGGGGGCGGGCAAGGGGGCGTATTCCCCCAGAGTGCAGGAGCCCAGAGCCCCACTGGCCAGGCAGCCCCCTGCCCGGGAAAGCAAGGCCCCAAAACACTCTCTGTGCAGCTCGGCCCGGACGTGCGTGGCATCTCAGATGCCCCGAGGAGACGATGGCGGGGGACAGCGTCCTGAAGGAGTTGGCTGGGGGCCACACACGCCCTGCAGGATGGGTCAGAGACTCGGGGAGCAGCGCTCCAGGCCGGGGACACGGGCTGTTGTGTTGAATCGCAGGTCTCCTGTGTGGGGGGCGCACAGGGACCCGGGTCTGTGGGAGAAGGGGGCGGTGAGGTGGTCAGGGACACCGCTGGGAACGGAGGCTCTACACTCAGAAGGCGCTTTGCTGAGGGCGTAAGTGTCACACAGAACTGTCCGTCTCTCTCTGAAGACCCATCTCATCTCTCTCCCCATCACTCCTTCCAGAATACACGGCCTGAATCCATGCAGAGTTTTTATTAAACTCAAAGATGCCTTGTAGGGACCTTCAACGTTCTTTCGAGAGAAAGGAGAGAATCCGGGAGCCTGGAGCTACTCCCTGACTGCCTCTGGCTGCTCGGAGGCAGGACCCCAGGGCAAGGTCGCCAGCCCCCTGGAGTGGCCCCCCTCTGGCCTGGGGGACCCAGCCTGCCCCCGCTGTGAACTCACTGAACCCCGATAAGATCACAGCCCTCGGGCGCCCCTTCTCAGAGCTTTCCCTGCAAAACCAAGTTCAGAAGGACGGAGGCCAACAAGGGCAGTCTATTCTCCCCCCGCTGTGTGGACGACTCCGTGGAACATTTATAAAGCACGTCGTGCCTGCGCAGTGAAGGTGCGCCGGAGCCTGCCGGCTCTCATGCTCATTCAGTCCATGAGCCCAGGGGCCCTATAGTAGTGAGACAGCCTGAGACGCACGGACCACCCCGTCCAGCAAAGTCTGGGCCTCTGAGACCCTCACGGGAGACCTTGACCTGCGGCACCCCCGGCATGAGGCTCCTCTTGGAAATGGAGAAAGGCTTCACATCAAGCTAAACTCACTCTATAGGTCAAAATAGGGGGCCTGGGGACCCCTTGCCCAGATAACATCCAGCCTTGAGTCAGAGGGGCCCGGAAGGGCCAATTCACGCTCTCCCTGAAGGCAGGGAGCACAGCTTTCTCCTCTGTGCACCCCCAGCGGCCGGCCATGGGTGTTCTCTCACAAAGTAAGTGTTAATTACACACTTGCTGGCTGAATGAGTGAATGAATGAATGAATGAGCCCCGGTGTGAATGGGGAGGACCACACAGATGCGACTGGCGAACTCTTCTTGGGAAGGGCAGTCGTAAGTGTGGCTCTCAGGCTCTGTGGGCCCCTAAGTGACTACTCATCTCCGCCACAGTCACCATGGAGACAATCGCACACGGTGGAGTTCCAATAAAACTTTATTTCTAAACACCGGCATTTGCACTTTGTATAATTTTCACATGTCGTGGAATATCATTTACCTTTTGATTTTTTCCCCCAACTATTTATAAATGTAAAAGCTGTTCTTAGCTCAACAGTCGCAAAAAAGCAAGGGTCTAGCCAGGTTTGACCAAAGCCAGACCTCTGATCCGGGGTGTGGCCGAGTCGCACGTTTCACTCCACAAAGCCCAGTTAGTGACAAACCCTGAACTGAAGCTGTAGCTGGGGGCCAGGTCTGGAGCCGAAGCCACTGCCGGGGGCCCAGGACCACCCCTGGAGTGCACGTGAGTGAGCAATAGGTCACTGAATCACCTTGCTGACATTTTGGAGGTTGTTTGTTACGCAGAAGAGCCTCGTCTATCCTAGCTGATACAACATCCGGTTTTCAAGTTTTCAGCGTCAGAAGTGAACGGTGACAGACAGGACATTATGGAACGTGAGGCTGTCCACACTCCACTGCTTCTCATTACTCCTGAGCCAAACCCGACAGCTCTGTTGGGTTTGCGGCTCTTCTACTGTTCACTTTGTAAATTTAGGTGAAATACTTCACATCTTCCACCAACTCTAAAAGCACTTCTTGATTTTCCACCCTACAGACCAGTGCAGCAGCTGTGAATCTGTCCCTCCCCTCTCCTCCGCTTTCTCTTCCCCTCTCCTCTGGTCTCCCTATCACTTTTACCGATTACAATTTTATTTTTACACTGTGAGGGACACTAACATTGGCATTCATTCCATCTCGAAGCCATAATTAAGTCTTCTGGGCTTTATTCCTAGGTTGATCCTAGAAGATAAATAAAAGTTCTTAAAACATTAAGTGCATTTATAGGATTATGACTACATGAAGACCGCTAACTCAGATAAGTGGTATGGCTCCGTCTTATTCTCTGAGGGTCCTCCACCACCCGAGGGAGAATGTTCTAGCACAGAAGCTGCATGCCAGAGTGGAAAGGCATTATTCTGAATTTCCATGAGAAGTCCATCCAGTTGTAAAGGATTCCTGTCTTGTAAGCCTCCTGACTGTGTTCCCCACAGGGCTGGCACAGGGTAACGTGAAGGCTTTCCCTAGGACAGACTGACAATTATCTCTGCTTCCAGGCTCTGTTCTTCCGCCGTCCGTGTCTGGCCCATCCTGAGCTCAGCCAGACTTACTTTAGATCTTACAGAAATTTGTTGAAACATCTTATCTCCTGTCATCCCCCTTAAGATCCCTTCTGTGTTGTGGGTTTATTCGTTCTGTTTTTCTCCTTCGCTCCTCTTTCAACGGGTCTAACGCTGGTGGGGAGGAGCCAGCGCGCAGCCGGCTGGTTTTACAAATCAGCTTCTCTCCCTAAAACAAGCGCCCCTGAACTACCGCAACAGAACTGTCTATGTGAACGTAGGGACGATGAGACACAAAAATGGTGTGGCGGTATGACACAGAGGGCAAACCCGACAGCCGCCTGGGCTGGCATGAACTTGTGGAGGGGCCTCTCCTCTGGCCCACCCGCCTCCCTGCCGGCCATGCTGGACAGCTCCACGCCCCTGCCCTGCCTCCTCCGGCACCTGCCGGGCTTCCCCCAACTTTTCCCTGAAAGCTGACGGGGGGAGGGGGCTCAAATGCCCTGTACCTATAGGGGGGCCCAGCTGTGGACAAGCGCCCACCTCCCTCCCCGCCAAGGGGCACCTCTGGGGGCGTTCCTGCCCTTCTAGAGTGAAGCCCTTCCTGACCACTGGCCATGCCCCACAGACACTCCCCTCTCCCCTGCACACAGGATCACCCCTGATGCTGGGGACCACCGCCCACACCAATACCTCCTCCCAGATTCTTATCCCAGTCTCTGCTCTGACGACAGGCACACCGTACAGGGCAAAGCATGCCCTCTGGGGGACGGAGCATCTGTTCGTCCGAAGATGCGGACGTTCTCAGATGGCTGAGCTGGAGAGTCCAGGCGGCCTGCGGAGCCGGGGGAGCAGCCCCAGGGGAGGCGGCCAGGCCGACTGGTGGCCGGGGCCCCTGGGAGAGGCCCCAGGGGGTGGGCAGGGAGGACGGCTGTGAACGGTGCAGAGGAGAGGGGACCTGGCACTGGCCATCAGGTCTTTGCTGGGACCTCACACAGCCATCGATCTCCAAGCATCCAAAACGTAGCCTGGGAGGGACATCACGCTTGGAAATCCGTGGTGAGTGTCCAAGGTCAAAGGCACGGGCAGAGCCCCTGCTGAGACCCCAGGAGGAGGGGGTGGACAGCTGGGGTGGGGCTGAGAGGTGAGGGGCGAGACCCCCTGAACGTCTACAGACTCACAGAGAACCTCCCGGGTCCTCCCAGGACAGCTGGTGAACGGAGACCCTCACTGGGTGTGGGACCCCGAGAGGCCCAAGAGCGTGGAGCTGGCGGAGGCCACCCCGCAGAACGTGTGGGCGTGTGGAGAGGTCTACGCGGTTCCCCGCTGCGAGGGCAGCGTTGGCCTGGGTCTGTGCGGGCCAGGGCCCTCCACGGAGCGGCGCAGGAGCCACGGCCGGTCCCACAAGGGTAAGAAGCTGAGGACTGACGTTGACATACCCGGGGTTGGGGACCCAAGAATTTTAAGAAGTGTTTTCTCTCCTGAAAAGGCCCCAAGGTAAGAGCAAAGCGTGTCCAACACACAATGATGAGGCCATGGAGACAGTGGTCACAGCAGAAACAGAAGAGACACGTCAGGGTACAGAAGGGGCCGTTTAAAGACAGGTGTGTGCCGACCCCCAACGTCGGTGAGCCCTGGGAGCGGTGTGTCCTCACGTGGAGCGTCGGGGCTCAGGCTCTGTCGTGGGGGTAGGGGTGAGCCCCGGCTGGGTGCTGGGCGGCCCTCCGCGAGCGTCCCTGGGGTCTCATAAACGTCCTGCAGCCCTGCGGGGTTCGCACAGGGTAGGCCCACTTTTCAGAGGAGGAGCCCCACACCCGGGGCCGCGTGGATCCGAGGTATCTGGCTTGAATTCGGGCCGGTCGGCCCCGGGCCACAGAGAGAAGGAAGGACCCTGAAATCTGAATCTGAAAAAGCCACATCCCTGCGTCTTACAGGATGACCCCGAGAGGGTGGGCAGTGTGCGCGAGCCGTCCGCGCAGGAGGGACCCCCGGGGGCTCTAGGGACACCGTGGCACGATGGCCCAGGCAGAGCCGCCTGAACCCGGCCCCCCCCCCCCGCCCCGGCACGGAGCTGGCAGACGTCCCAGCAGGACTGCTGCTGGGACCCCGCACGGGTCTCCGGGGACCTTCCAGAAGGGCAGGGCGGCGCCCTTTGGGTTTCATCGTGGCGCTAAACCCAAGAGTCATTTTCAAGCTGAAGTTTGCCTTTGACCCTATTGAAAACCACACACAGAAGCTCCCGGTCCAGCGACATGTGACCGCGCACATCATCGTGAGAACGCCCGCCGCGGCCCGGTGACAAGAACAGTAATCGATGGACACATACCGAGAGCGGGGAGTTTAGCGGGGCCGAGGCGGTGGCAACAACAGAGCAAATGTTTGCATTCTTCAGAAGAGCGTTCTCATTTATAAAGTATGAGTAATAGAATCAATACTGCTGAAACGGAGCGAGAGCAGGGCGGAGCACGGCTTCCTGGCCGGGGGACAGGTGACCAGATAAGAGGGTTCTGTAGTATTTTCACTAGATAAACGCCCCCGCCCCCGGGTCCCCACATCCCCCAGCGACGGCCGTGGGGGGTGTTTTCTCTCAGCGAAGACGACAAGGACAATCACAAATATGTGAGAATAACGCCTCCTCCCTACTAATTAGCCAGGATCTCAGCTGCCCAACGTTCAATAAATATTTGTGACCTGGTTGACGGTCGCCTTTCCTTCAGGAGCACCTGAGCCTGAGCGTGTGGGCGGGAAGCCTGTGACCAGCACCCGTTTCTGAGTGGAGCCGTGAGCAAGGTGGGGAGGAATCTCCCCTGGATGGGGAGCGGGGAGCCCCCCACACGCCTGAGGAACACGGTGCTGGTGGGGGCCACGTGGGCGACGACGGAGAGCCGGGTCCCCGCGCAGACCTGGAGGCCTGCGGTGGGCCTGTCACCAGGTGTGCCGGGGATGCGCCTGCGGGCGACAGGCAGACGGTGGGACAGCTCCCTCTCTGCAGGGACGGCCAGCAGGGGGGCGGCTCTGGGCCCTGCAGCGACGACACACTTACAGAATCGAACCGTCACTCGGAGCGTGGGCTGTACCCTGACTTCCCAGCGGCGGCCAAGGGCCCCTGAGGCTCGCATCCCTGCCTTGCCTCTCCCCGCCGGAGACCCAGGGCCCCACCGTCCACACCTGGGCGACCCCTGTGCCTCCCCGCCCCCCGTCCCCATCCAGCCTCCCCCCCTGGAATCTGTGCCTATGTGGCCAGAGCGCACAACCCCCTCCCCAGCTTCTCCACCAGACAGGTGTGGCCGGAGGCCCGAGGGCCCTGCCGACGGTCGGAGAGGACCCAGCCCTCTGCTCCTCCACAGTGTCGGGGCCGGAGCCGAGAGGCACCTTTCAGGACCCGGCGCCCGTGAGAGCCACCCTGGGGGGCCCTGGTCCAGGCCACTCCCCCGCTGCCCCTCGGTGGGCACTCGGCACATTCTCAGTGATGGAGCTGGGCCTTGGCAGGCCGGCCGCGGGGCCGACTGCCAAGTGCTGTCCCAGCAGAAGGAGCCGTTTTGCAGGAAAGAGGAGAAAAGATTGCAAATGTGAGCTGATGTCAGCTTTGTCTTTGGAGACAGAAGTTGGTAGCAGGATGAGGTCATCATCCTGAATCCTTTCCCTTCCGTGGGACAGGAGCCCGACGCGAGGGCCCGCGTCCCAGGTTCCCTGTGCAGGAGCGCGGCAGGCTCTGGGGGCTCCGGGTCGGGGGTGCGTCTGCTGCCCCCGGCCACAGTGTGACCGCTGCAACCTCGCATGGCCGCGTGCTGCCTAAAAACAGAAGCCTTCGAAACAGGTGCTTCCTGGAGCCTGAGCCCCTCCTCCGGCTCAGAGGGCCCGAGAGGGACACCCGCAGCCCGGATTCCCACCATGCCCCCCTGGTGTCAGGGTCCCATCCGTCCACTGGGGACACGGGAACGAGCCCGGTTTACCCGTGAGGAAGCCAAGCCCCCGGAGAGAAGAAGGCCCCACTCTCAGAACCAGCAGCCAATCTGTCCCCTCGGGGGGGCTGCAAGGGGAGCCCTCGGCCGGCGGGGGTGGAGGGCACGGGGGTCAGTGGCTCCAGGCGCTCAGGCACAGAAGTGAGCACCCGGCATGGAGAGAGCCCAGGCTGAGAGTCAGGCCCGAGTTCATATCCCCAGTCCTCCTCCTCGGGGAGAGCGCTCAGCCTCTCTGAGCTGCTCCTGCTCCCCTATAAACGGGGGTGATCGATCGTGACTCCTGGGGGCTCTGGCGGCCGTGGCGGTGCCAACGCTTCACTGAGAGACGGCGCGGCTCCTCACGCACTGCCCACAGGACGCCTCCCACACGGGCAGCGGGAACCTGAGCAGAGAAGCTAGGTGGCCCCGGACAGAGGCGGCCCCAGGGCCCTCCAGGGCCAGTCTGACCCGAACCCGGCCTCGGAGCCGAACCGCAGAGCCGCAGCTCGAGAGGAAGGGAAGCGTCCAGGGGAGAGCGCTTGGGTGGCGCTCCGCACGCACCGCCGGGGGGCCGCCCCGAAGCAGCAGGCCCAGGGTGGGGGTCCTCGGCCCTCTCCGGGAGCAGGTCATACAATGTGCCGGTGGCTCCGACCCACAGACGGGGAATTCGGGGAGCACAGAGGTTCAGGCAGCGTGGACACGCTCTTGGGACCAAGTGCGAACACTCGCCAAGGCCCCCACAAAGCCGCTCACAGGCCTGGCAGCAAGAAGGGACCTGGCTGGTCCTGCAGCCCCCTTACCCTTACTGCTGGGATGGGGGTGCAGCCCAGGGAGGCCGTGGGTGACCCACGGGACAAGCCATCTGCGGCCACGCCCATCCCCCCAGCTGCTGCCTCCATCCTACCGCAGTGGGGGCCAGAACCGTGGGGGTCAGCCACGGGCCAGGCCGGCAGAAACGGGGACATTCCCAGGCTCGCAGCCGCGTGAGCCACGGAGGTTTGTGCCTCCCAGTCCGGCCCCTGCCATGTGCCGTCAGGACGGTGCCCAGGACCCCGCCAACTTGACCAGGAAATGACCCATCCCTGAACATCACTTACACTCCCCCATACATGGAACCTTCCAGATCAATCCAAACGCTGCTGTCAGGGGTCTTTGATGATGTAAATGGGATTTCCACCTGCTGGTGTTGGCTCAGAACGTCCAACACACAGGCATCAGGTCCGTGTTGGGACGACGATGAGTGAGAGGCTCAGAGAGCTTCGGTGGAGACGGACGGACGGAGGGCGGAGGGACGGACGGAGGGCGGAGGGACGGACGGACGGACAGAGGGCGGAGGTGCGGAGGGACGGACGGAGGGCGGAGGGACGGACGGAGGGCGGAGGTGCGGAGGGACGGACGGAGGGCGGAGGGACGGACGGAGGGCGGAGGTGCGGAGGGACGGACGGAGGGCGGAGGGACGGACGGAGGGCGGAGGTGCGGAGGGACGGACGGAGGGC
>NC_043701.1:2249814-2260015 GCF_006229205.1 Suricata suricatta
GCGGAGGGATGGACGGAGGGCGGAGGGACGGACGGAGCGATGGACAGAGGTGCGGAGGGACAGACGGAGGGATGGACAGAGGTGCGGAGGGACGGACGGAGGGACGGACGTAGGGACGGACAGAGGGGCAGACGGAGGGCAGAGGGACGGACGGACGGAGGTGCAGAGGGACGGACGGAGGGCGGAGGGACGGATGGAGGTGCAGAGAAGGTTCTGGGAAAGCAAGTGGGGGGCAGGGCAGGAGGGAACACGGACGGCCGTGGGGCGTGACCCGGGGCCCTCCTGGTGGGACCTCTGGACCCCAATGGCCAGCGCTGTCTGACAGCAACCGTGAGGTTTCCTGTCTCAGAATCTCCGTGTGTGCAAGACGGGGCCATGTTCCAGGGGGATTTGCACGCCTCCAGTCCCCGTCCCCTCCCCCGCAAAGCCCCACCCTTCTCCAGAAGATCCAAATCCGAAGCCATCCACAACCGCCACCCCCCTGGCAATTCCCAACTCCCCTTCCAAGGAAGCGGCCCTTCTCCAGGAGCAGAGGGCTGCCGAGACCATCTCTTCCTGGCCCTGTGTCTGCAGGCTCTGTGGGGGCGGCCTGTTGCCAGCCTGGGCAGTGGGCATGCCTGAGCGCGGTCTTGGCTGGGCAGAGCCGGGTGCATGGGCCGGGAGGAGGCCTCGAGAGGCAGCTCATGGCCAGTGGACAGCTGGGCCGCAGGTGCCCACGCAGGCGTCCGGCCCTGCCCAGACGGACACTCAGGTGGCCAGACGCTCAGGGGGGCCAGCCCCAAACTGGAAATGACACCCACATCGCCTTCCATCCCCAGAAGTTCCAGGGGTGATGCAACGTGGTCAACATGTGCATTTAAGTGAGCCCCGTGTTTGACTCTGGGTTTACACAGAGCGTAGATCTGGGGACAGCTTAATACTCTACCAAAGGGCGATCCACAGGACTGACTCGGATCACGGGGGCCTCGAATCTGTTAGAACCGTCCCTCGATTGACTTGAAACGCCTTGCAGGTGACTCTGCAGGAAGCTGAAAGCTGGCCAGGTGAGGTGGGAGGGAGGGCTCAGGGCTGCCCTTCAGGGCTTGCTTCCGAAAACCATGATCACACCTGCCTTGTCCCCCAGGCTCGAAAGCAAGGGGCTGCCTTGTGTCACTTGCTAACACAGGGGCCACCTCTGAGCATCTGTGATATTCTTAAGAAGTCGCTGGCACACGCGTACACTCTGCGCGGCTCTGCGCAGAGCTCCGAAGCCCTGAGTGCCGGAATCCTAGCCGGCTGTTGCGAACCCGTCCCTGGTCTCAGGGCGTGCACAGCCCAGCAGGAGAGACGGGCCCCGCCATGCCAGCGAGGAGGCCGGCCCACGTCACACCTGCAGCCCTGGCCTGGGGTGACAGTCTTCAGAACGCGAGGAGTGGGCAGGGAACCCCCCCCCCGCCGGGCATCCCGTCTGATGGCGATGTGGGCGTGGCTGGAGTGTCACAGAACAGCACGGAGGCAGTGCCACACGGCTGCTGCGGGGGAAAATAACCGAGGCAGAAGGTGGCCAAGTCTGCGTCCTCGGTGCAGGCAGGGACATTTCCTCCCCAAGCCCCGAGGCTCTGAGCCCACCGCAGCCCCTGGCCAGGGCAGCAGGCAGAGCCCACGGCTGGAGGGTCGCTGCCTCTCCAGGCAAGTCTCCCTGGAACAGAGCTGACGGAAGCTCCCTGCTTCGGGAGCACACTCCGGGCTCCGAGCCCCCTGCAAGCTGGGGGGGGCGGGGCGTGAACGCTCCACATGCAGGCTTGGCCCCTCCTCCATCTCTCCAAGCACCCAGTCCAGAGCTGGTGCTGCTCCTGCTGAGTGCCCCCAGGCCCTCCTCAACCTGCAGCCCTGGGCGCAGACCCCCCTGCTGGCTCCCGGTGCCCGGGCTGAAGCCCACCTGTCCTCCCAGTCTGCCGGCCCCTTGCGATGTCAATGGCCTTCACCCCCACCCCCCGCCAAGGACAGGAAGCGCAGCCCCACATCCACACCCACCACTCCCCCAGACCTGCCGTGAAAGCGAGGCCTGGGGAAGGCACTGGGTCTTTAGGATGGGTCACCGGACATTGGGAGACACCGCTGCGTGTGGCGCAGCACAGAGCGGGAGGGGGGGCCCGGGGCACCCAGTCTGCCAGGCTGAGACCCACTGGCCAAGAACTGGGGTGGCTCTCTTGGGGACCCAGGGATGGAGGGACAGAAGGAGGATGGGGAAGAGGGCAAGGCGAGCCCACGCTTAGGCCATCCTCGGAGAAGAGCCTGGCCTTCCTGCCCAGCTGGGCTGCAGTTTAAACCCTGGGCGCCCCCTCGGGAGGCTGGGCCATTAGGGTCCCTGGACCCAGTGTCCCTAGTTACAACATGAACAGAGCAATATTGACCAAGTAGGGTGTGAAGAGAATGACACGCAGAAGTCATGACAGCAGCCCTTCCCCTGACCCGGACTGGTAACACTGGACACCCTGACTTTGCTCCCACAATAAGAATGGGGAGCATGTGGTGTCTGGACCTGTGGTGGGGGGAGCCTTCGCCCAACCCAGCCTGGTCCTGACGCTCAGCAAAGGTGAGCTCAGAGCACTCTCTTTGGGGTTGGCGTGGCCCCCGGGAGAAAGAGACCTCGAGTTCAAGTGGAGACAGCGGCTGGCGTGGAGGGCCCAGACGTGACCTGGGCCACGCTGTCCGAGGTCCGCTCAGCCCATGTGTCCTGTCCCCTCGGGCCAGGTGGGCCTGGCGTTGATGTGGCCGCGACCCTGGCAGGACCCTGGAGGGGAGGCCGTTGGCTCGCAGGGGGTGGCATCTGCGTCCAAGGAGCCCTCAGAACAAACCGGAACAGACCGTCCCCCGAGACCCTGTCCCACACAGGCAGGTACAGGGTGCTGGCGGTCCAGCTGCCGCGAGGCTTTGGTGTAAATGTTCACAGGGCCGCTCCTTGCTCCTCTGGGAGAGCAGGCCTCGCGGGAAGGGGGTGCTGAGTCTCAGGCTGGAGGACGGGGTCAGGGGACTCCGGGGCCCCGCGCTGTGTCCTCCCGGCCGCCCACGTGTGCTCCCCCCCCCCCCCCCCCGGCCCAGCGCAGAGGCGGGCCGCCAGGGCCCTGCAGTTAATCATTGACGGGAGCGTGCGGCCGGGGGACGTGCCCGGGCCTGTCCCGGTGTTTTCAAGGAAGTGGCCAGGAGGACACCATGGGCCCAGGGAGGGACAGTAGCGGGAACTCAGAAATAGTTCTCATTCCTCCCCACACACAACAGCCGCCGGGTGAGTGGCCTGCGGCACATTCCTGGTCCTGGCCGGGCCGCCAGGGCCCAGAGGCGGGGGCGCCAGGGGAGGGGGCTGTGCTGGCTGCGCCCTCCAGAGCCACGTCTGAGTGCCACCCCCTGAGGGCGTTGGGGGCGGCCTGTGCCGGATGGGCCGCCCTGTGAGTGGCTCCCCGGCCTCCCTGGGGGGTGAGGGGAGCGCGGGGAGCAGACAGGTGGTGCCCGTGGATGGTTCCTGATCTCGCCTCTTTCGTTCTCCAGGGCACTGAGCCCACGCGTCTCCTTCCCTGGGGGCATTGCGGCGGCGGAGTCCCACCCGCTCAGCACCGCCTGCCGGTGCCCCCAGCCCACGACCGGGGCCAAATGTGCTGTGACAGCCAGTGTGGCCCTCGGAGCCAGGCTTTCCTTCAGCACACAGGCACCGAGCGCCAACCCAGGACAGGGTGCCAGACGGAGGCCTGACAGAGGAGGCGGGCCTGGGTCCCGCCCCTGCGTGGGGCACGCGGACCTTCACCCGCCTGTGGGGACGCGGAGCAGCTCACGCGGGGTCCTGGGTCCGCAGGGCTGCAGCAGGACGTGTGTGTGCCCGGGGGACGGGGGAGACCGTGCCAGCCCAGCGAGCGTGCCCTCCGGACGCCCGTGAACATCTCCCCTGCAAGGAAATCTTGTGCGCCACCGCCGTCTCCCAGACATCAGTTCCACGGACAGCCGACGTGCGGGCCAACCCTGTCCACGGCCGGCCAGCCAGCCCGAGCACTGCGCGGCCCGCCCCACGGACAGGGCCTGGAGGACAGCACACTGCGCTCTTGCCCCCTCTCTTCCCGCATCTCGTCCCTGTGGCCTCCACTCAGCTCTGTGGTCAGACTTCCCGCTGCTCTGACCTCCGGCCCCTGAGGCCCGGACTCTCGGCTGGTGCAGCTCTGTCCCTGTTCCCGAAGCAGAAGGCGAGCCCTGCGCCCCACCCCCACCCGGCGTCTCCTGCCCCGCGTGGCACAGACCTGCGGCCGGCGCTCCGTAAACACTGGTGGTGGAGGGGGAACGGGCTCCGAGGTGTGGCTGGTTTCCTGAGGCGCCACCTCATCCGAGAGAGAAGGAGCACTGTTCTGAGAGCTTTGTAGACACAGAGATGAGGGGAAAGGACAGGCCCGAGGCCACGACTTCCCTGTCTTCTCGCAGATGCAGACGATCGCAGGGAACAGGGTGATAATGAAGGGCTTCGGGCCTTGGTGTAAAATCGCCCTGGACAGAGTTTAGCACTGACGGGACCCTTCACTTTCAAGGGGAAGTTCTTCAGGGAATAGAAAGTCAAGTGTTTTCTCAAGATTGAAGGGAAGGCTCAGGGACCACACCTGCAGGCAGCCGGTGGTGCGGAGCTCCAGGCGGGCGATGGGGAGCCCTGGGAGGGTGGCGGGGAGCACCAGGAGGGTAGTGGGTAGTGGTAGGATAGGGAGCTCCAGGAAGGTGGGGGGGAGCACCGGATGGGGAGCTCCGGGAGGGTGGAGGGGAGCACACAGTGTGTCTCCGGAAGGGAAGGGCTGCTGGTGAACCAAGGGGTCACGAAACAGCACGTGGCCCTGGAGACAAAAGTGAAAAC
The DNA here is from genome assembly GCF_006229205.1 of Suricata suricatta. Taxonomy (NCBI): domain Eukaryota; kingdom Metazoa; phylum Chordata; class Mammalia; order Carnivora; family Herpestidae; genus Suricata; species Suricata suricatta. The sequence continues at coordinate 2,254,673 of NC_043701.1, forward strand.
CGGACCAGCACAAGTCCTCGTGCACACACGTGGCAGCAGCGCCTCCTGCGGACACACTGGCCTCCCCGGAGGGAGAGCAGGGCCACGTGGGGTTGGGTGGGGCAGAAGCACCTGCGCCTGGAGGGTCCAGCACATCCCGCAGGGACCCAGCCGGGGGAGGGGCCCATCGCACACCCGGTGGGGGAGAGGGGCAGGTCCCCCAGGAACCGGCCCCGAAAGGGAGCAGGACGGAGCCGCAAACCTCCAAGTAACACTGCACAGGACCATCTCACCAGACCCGACACACGCAAGCACGCGTGGATGGTGATCCTGGGCCGGTGCCTGGTCAAGAGGGCGGCAGGCGTCAGCATGAGCGCGGCCCAGAAGGAGGCCGAGAACGGTCCTCGGCCTGCAAGTGCCCATGGGACCCACAGCCCCTCCTGGAGGCCCAGACGCTAAACCGTGGTGGGCACCCACCTGGGGTGAAGACAGGCGCTAACGGGGCCTTGCCTCCCGCCCGCGCCCGCGCCTCCCACCGGGGCCTTGCCCCCCGCCCGCGCCCGCATCTCCCACCGGGGCCTTGCCCCCCGCCCGCGCCCGCGCCTCCCACCGGGGCCTGCCCTCGCCCTGGGCTCCCCCGATGCGTGTTCACACGGCTGTGCTCTAAACCTGAAGTGCATTTTTCAGATGTCCCCAGAAGCCACCTGTGTGTGTCCTTCGGGGCCGAATCTCATGTTTGGAAAAACTAAAAGCCACCGAGGAGTCAGGTGAGTGACAGAGGCTGCATCAAGCGGCCAAACGTGCTGAATGAAGAAAAGTCTGCGTCATTTCCCTGCTAAGCCTGTGTGCGCGCGTGCACGTGTGTGCCGTGTGTGCCTGCGTGCGTGTGTCACACTTTGTTTCGAGGCCTCGTCGGGTTAATCGGCTCCCAAGCAAGTGCCCTGGGGAGTCCCACCTTTTAAAGGCGCCTCGTAGAAGGCACTCGGAGGGGCGAACGCACTTCCCAGGAGTAAAGCTCAGCTCGGCCTAACACAGACCCTGCCTGAGTCTGGCTGAAACGCACGTGCGTCTAAACACTTGGAGAATCTGACCTCTAAGTGAACACCGGTCACAAACTCTAGTAAACATCCAGTTTTATAAGCTCCAAGGAAAGCAGGCACAAGTGTCTACAAGGCCAGAGGCAGGTCGGGCTCCTGAAGACGTTGTGACTCCTTCTGACATCACACTGCCGGCAAGGGGCACCCTGCGGGCCCAGGGCACAGTTATGATGTGGATCCAGCCGCATGCGGGGTGAGAGGCCGGCGAGTGTCTCCAGACAGGCTTTATCTGGCTCAGGGGGCAGCCCCCGCTGAAGAGGCACGTTGGCCACGTGACATCCAGCCGTTTGTACACGTAGTGAGCGAGCAGAGATAAGACCCCCCCTTCTGACCGCACGAGGGACGCATCACCAAAACAGTCCCACCGGGGCGACAGCAGACGCCCGAGGGAGGGCTGGGCGCTGCGCTGGGCACCTGTCGAGCCAAAAGTCGGCCGGTGGGTCCAGCTCTGCCGAGGCCGACAGCACCAGAACTAACGACTTGGTTCAACGTATCTGCAGAGCTCCGTCCACACTGCTGCCATGTAGATGCGCTCGGCACAGAATTGCTGACTCCTTGGAAGTCGGAGACAGGCTCTGGGCTTCCCGTATCTTCGCTGTGATTTTCTAAGGAACCATCCATCCTGCGTCTTAGAGCTGGGCTCCCAGCTGGGTCGTGAGATGAGCACTTGCGTCTGAGCCTACATCCCGGACCTCAGAACACGTAGGCGGCCGCTCGGCCCCTCGGGGACATAGAGATTCAGGGCCAAGGCCCCCACCGCCCAGCTAGTTCCACGGCCTCCCCCCAAAACAGCTGGGGCCCACGCCTTCTGGTTTTTAAGACGATGATGAAGCGTTATCTATTTAGCACAATCACAAGAATGAAAAGGGTTTACTCATTGAAATTTGACTTTATAAGTTCTCAGACCTACAACCGTCTCCATAGGCACCACGTCCACCAAAACCAGGTCACCGGACCTCTCAGTTGGCCCTGAAGAGTTTCTCACTCGGTACTTAATACACACTGTTGTATGTGCTCACTACACTCCCCGTCTGACCGCGCTCAGCAGGGGTGCTAAAGGCTTAGGAGAATCTCACGGGCCGTGCGTGTGAGCTCCAGGGAGAGACCCACATTACTTTATATGGAATATCTCGTACGCCCATTAAGCAGTGCTCTTCCCACTCAGGGCATTGAACTTTAAACCTTTATAACAGCTAACAGTTCAGAAAACAGCCCCTTCAAACTCGCCTGTGTTCTCTCGGGCCAGGACCTTGGGGTGCTGCCTCCAAATCCCCCTGAGACCCCCTGGCTGAGAAGACCTGGTCCGCACGCGGAGTGCCCGAGACCCCCGGCAGGGGCTGAGGCGCCCGTGCCCGCACACCGGGGGGGGGGGGGGGGGGGGTGGCCCGCCTTGCAGGGAACTTGGGACTAAGCTTTGTCTCCACGTCCAAACCGCCTCTCTGTTCGCCGGGTGGGATGGAGATGTTTCCTAAAAGCATTACGTCCCCTGCTTTGTTAAGGACGGCGCGGAACACTCCGGACCTTCTCCGTGAGGCTGGACCACCGCGTCACACAGCAGTTAACCCTCGCTGAGCTCCAGGTGCGGCTGGAGGTCTCCGGCTGCGGCGCCTCCCCGGGGGTCCCGCCAGCCGCACGCCCCCAGCCCCGCGCCCGGTCCGAGGACCTGGTTTCCCCCCACCTCCCGGGCTGCCCTGGCATCTGGCCCCTGGTGACCCCAGCCCTCAGGAGTTGACCCCCTGCCCTTCAGTGTCTTACTTCTAAAACTGCTGGGTGCTTGCGGCCGGACAACCAAGGAGTGGGAAATTCCAGAGCGAGTAGACCGCCGGGGAGGGGGTCTCAGAGCCCGCACCCCGTGTCGCATTGAGCATGACCGGTGACTTCTGTTCTGGGGAGCAGAGGCCGTTTTCTCTCCTCCTGGCGGTTACCGGATGTGTCCTAAGTAAACGGAGCTGGCGTGTAAGATGGGCGCTGTAAACAGTCGGTGTGCCTGTGAGAGGCCATTGCATCAGATTATTTCAGTCTCCGTAGGTGGAGAGGCGTGGTGGCCCAGGAGGAGAAATAAACGGCAAACCACGGTCCTCCTGTCCCGAAGGGCTGGCCTCCCCGAGTCACCGGTCATGGGTTAGGAGGGCTCTGGGCAGGGATCTGGAACCTTCTACGTCACGTGGGTGGGGGCAGGTGACTGGCGTCAGACAGCTGGCCCTGTCTCCCCACCTGTGTGTCCGGGAGTTTCCAGGCGGAGTGCGGGAGCCCGTGGATTCTCGTGGAGGCTCACGGGTACAAGGCCAGCATCACGATCGTCACCTCCCACGCCAGCTGTGTGCGCGGACTCCAAGGCCCCGACGGCACCGTCCTGCCAGCCGGGGAGGCAGCCCGGGCGGCAGAAGGAATGCGCCCGTGGATGCACACAACCTCAGCCCGCAGCCTCTGCTCTCTCAGCCGGCCTCCTCCTGACCCCCCCCCTCCAGGCTCGGTTCGCTGCTCTGGGAAATGGCAATGTCAGTGGCCTCCCTCATTCAGTTGCCGGAGGGCTCACTCGGACGCAGGCGGTGTCCTGAGAAGCAGCGAGCCCCCAGCCAAGTTGGCGGGGGCACGGTGGCATCTCTATTCCCAAGCAGGGGAGCCCCCTCGCCCCCGTGCCGCACACGGCACTTACTGCCGGGGCTGTTGCTTTGGCCATGACTCAGAGCAAAGCCAGCAGCCAAACTGGCTCAGTGCTGAGCCTCCCTTCTCCCCTCCCCCTCAGCGCCTGGGGCCCCAGAGGCACTTAGAGACGAGACTCTCAACCCAGCTGTGTCCTCACCGTGGCTCCGCCTCCTCAGGCCGGGGGTTCACCTCACACCCAACTCCCCATGCCACCTGCATGCCCTGCCAGCACACACAAGTCTGGGACTGCTGGGCCCCAGGATGTGCCACTCAGCAGCCCGGGGTCACCCTGCCCCCCGCGCCCCCGCTGCCTCAGCCCCTCCGCTTGGACTCGCCTCCAGATTTACGTCCCACTGACTTTCCCCTGGTGTATTCGGGGCACACACGGTGAGGCCTCACCGGAGTGCCTCCGGCTTCCTCCACAGAGGCCGGTGCAGAGCAGCCCACGGGGGCTGGGAGAGACCCGGGGACAGAACCATGGACAGCTACAACGGGAGCGTGATGTCATTGGACAAGACAAGCTCAGGGCTCCCACCCGAGACACAGCCGTCCTGGCTCACGGCAGGCCACGGCCACCGGCCCTGGGGAACGAGGGGCCGGCCAGGAAGGGGAAGCCCGGCTGGGGCAGGATGAGGCTGAGACAGCAGTTTGGACCCCGTCCCGTGGCACCTCTCCACCTCTGGTGTTTCTGTCTGTCAGGCCGTGAGTCAGGCCTTGCAAGCGATGCACATCCCAGGAGAGAGTGCCAGGCGCACCTCTGGACCGTGCAGGAAGGCCCGTGACGGCATCCACCTGCTTGGTGCCCTGCACGGGTCACTGTGGGGAGCGGGGGTGGGGGCACGGACCTGCTCGCTCTTCCGGCCTCTCTCTGCGGTGCTGGAAAGAGGCCGCCTCCAGCCCCCTCCCAGGGTGCCTGAGCTAGGTGGTGGCATCAGAAGATCAGGCAGATCCCTGCTCGCCCTGAGGAAGGATGGCACTTGGCCGCCGGAGGCGCAGGCTCGGCGTCCTCGGGAGACTGGGGAGTGCAGGACGAGGCCCCAAGCTCAAGGCCTCCACTGGGCACCTTTCCCGGGAGCCGAGATGACCGCACTGGCGAACACGGGAGGCGAGGTGCTGTCTCCCGTCCAAGTGGCCGTCCCGTTCCAGCAGCTGTGAAGTCCCCTCTGCCTCACACCCTCTGGGGGGCTCCCAGTCAAAGGGGCCCCCCCCAGACAAGCGTCCTGGGCAGGCTGGTGATCAGAACAGCCTTCCCCAGCCTATAGTCACGGGCCCTGGGTGGGCGGTGGGCCAGGAAGGCCAGCACTTCAGGGACATCGCTGGGCATGCCGGGGGCCACACGGGCCAGCTCTGCCAGGAGCCCTCCTGCCACCTGATGGAGAGCCACCTGGCAAGGAAGCCCCCCAGCTCCGGCTGCAGCGACAGGGTGGCCTGAGCCGCTGGGCCCGCACACCTGCTGCAAACGTGCCTGACGATGGGTAACTCTTTAAAGGTCCAAAACATATCTGGAGAGGAAATAAAAATAAATCTTCAAGTCACTAGAAAGAAGAAACTTAAAGCCAGAGCCTTATCCCCATAATGTGACGCTCGGCAGGAGCCCCAGGGGTCATCAGGCCAGTCGTGG
>NC_043701.1:2260115-2266544 GCF_006229205.1 Suricata suricatta
CGGGGGGGTCAATTTCTCATTTTCCTCCTAAAGTTCCAAACTCCAATGATGCTCTTCAGAGATGACATCACACAAGACTTTTCTTTTTTGATGAGTCAGAAACTCCAAGGTTCCCCGCGTTGTCTGTGGACTCGGCGTGGCTCAGAGGCAAGGGTCATGTTCTAGACCACACTCTGTGCCCACTCTTAAGGCAGCTCTCTGCACACTTTGTGTTTGTTTTGGTTTTTCATCTTTGCTCTCTGAATGATGATTTATCTGCCTTTCAGAATAGAAATCTAAAAGGCCTAATTGTGTGTGTGGCTTCTGGGGTTGTTTCGATTTATAAATATTTTAATAGGATTTTTATTCCTTCATAATAAATATCTCAGAATCCTTTGTACCAGGAGCAAATTCTATGGTTTTTTTTTTCCTACAAAGGCCGACTTAAGGGAGAGAAGAGAAAAGACTCAAGAACACTGAGTCCCGAGTCCCTAAAGAGAATGCGGCGGGCATGTCTGCCTTCCCCCTGCCTTCTGACACGCGGATCGCATCAAGTGTCCACGGTTCCTGCAGAACCCTGTCCCCAAACCGAAGGGGACAGTGAGGACCAGATGTGCCTCATATTAATTGGACTTCTCAAAGAATGTGTTATTGAATAAACAAGACATGCCAGATACATAGGCCTCCAACTGGAGAAATTGTGAGGCCATGGTAGAGAGCAGAAACTCCCAGAGTGGAGTGCCACAGCGGCCCACACCTTCTGGTTACAATACGCCAAGACCAGGGAAGGGAGAGGAGTCTAGTTCCAGAGGGTGCAGGGGGCCGAGGGTGAGGGTGGCGTGAGCACAAAGGGACGGGGGTCCTTGACTTGCCCTTGACTTGCCCCAGACGCCCACGTCCATTGGCACCGGCTTTCCTCCAGCCTGCACAACTTAGCCACATAGATGTGGGCGCAGGTTGGAAAGCGCTTTGCATAAGATTCTGGGTTTACCCCTGACCGCAAGCCAGCTTGTGTCTCCTTCCTCTTGGGCTCAGGGCAAGGCCTTACAGGACCTTCCCCAGAAAATCCACCTCGACATCCCAGGTGCGCCTACACGCCCCCAACTAGCTCCCGGAAAACTAAGAAACATGATCCGCTGCACAGACTCAGACGTTTGACAAGCCGGAGACACAGGTGCCAACGCGTATCCGTCTTCCGTGGCGTGGGGACAGGGATGGGGAAGGCGATGTGGAAGCACACACTGCCTGTTAACCTAATGGTTATGCACAAGAATAAATACTGTCTGGCCTTGAACACCATGAGAGTAAAATGCATCATTGCTCTCAGAGCCGCTCAGATGATGCTATGATGCTGGAAGCCAAGAGATGACAGCAGAATTGAACTATTGCCCAAAAGCAATTACTGATTAGAATTGATTATTTCTACAAAGAAAGGTGACCGATGGATTCGTTGTCACATGGCCACAGACTGGGGCAAACCCCGCTGGACTTGTTAAAGGGACACGGCTGCCTGGCGTTCAGTGGGAACAGAGACCATCAGGGTCCGAGGGTCCCCCGGGTGCTGCTCCACCAGCCTGAGGAGGACGCCAGGGCCACTGCCGGCTGTCCCGGCTCGTCCCGGAAGGAGGCCACCCCTGTCCTCTCCCCCCGTCAGATGACATTCTGCTGTCACCGCGCTCCCAGGTGGGAGTCAGTGATGTTTTGTTTGAACGGGATTGTAAACCGATGGTGGTCACTCAAGCACACGGTATATGACGAAGTAGTTGAAAGTTGTCACCGGGCCCAACCGCACACTTCACTGCCTCACCTGCATCGCGGTTGCCTGTGGACTCCGTAGGCTCTATACCTACTTCTTCCCTAACGGCTGAATCAATAAGCCACGCGCTCGCATGGGGACCCGCTTTTTAAATTGCTTCCAAGTCCACGGACGTGTGCATCCTGGACAGGGGACAGCTCTACCGGCCTTTCCGTGGTGGCATTTTGGGAACTGGAGATGAGCCTTGTTGACCAACCTATACAAAAGATCTGCCGGCCACCCCACCACCTCCCACCCCATCCCTCCTCCACCAAACAAAGCCCAACAAAACTGGGGCATAAATACATCAGGCTAAGAAAGAAGACACGTACACAACACCCAATACCATCCAACGGGGCAAAGAAAGAAGAGAATCCAAGACAATCACGCACATACTTGGCCTGCTCCCATGGCCCAGGGGACTCAGTGGTTGCCATGGCGGGATGGGGCCAGGGGGCAGGCTTTGTCTGGGCGCTGCTCAAACACAGGGCTGGATTCAGTCTGTTGGTTTGTGTACTTTGGGGTAAGCCATCCTCACGCTGAAAAGGCCTGGAGGAGAGGTGTTGAGTTTGACTTGGTCTCATACCTTTGGGTTTCTCTTGGCATCCTGCCCCCCAGCCCCAGGCCGCCCAGCCTCCTGCAGGCCTCCCCTGCCACCCGGCCGTGGAAACTCATGGCCCTGAGCACTCTCAGGGAAGACGCGAGTAGGAGTCTCACTGCTCCGTGGACAAACTGCTGGTAGGAACATCCCAGATCCCATGGGTATGAGTCAGCGGAGACCAAAGGAATGTTCTTCACACGGAAAAGGAAGCTCATTCGAGTGCGGTACAAGGCCTGGCCCCCGAGACACTCCGGCAGCTGAAACTTTAAGGTTAAAAAAGTTCAGCCCAAAGCGATCGTGTGCAAACACTCGAGTCCTCAATCACAAGGGGAGAAAGGGCGAGAACAATGGACTGGGCGTCAGAGACTAACCCCAGTCATTCTGAGCAGAGTCATCTAATCTCTCTTTAGACCTCAATTTCCTCATCTGTCAAATGGAGATAATAATATGTGGTCTGCCTGCACCTCAAAGTGTTACTGCACGGATGAGACGCCCTTTGAGCACACAGAACGATCAGTGATGCAGCTCTCTGGGGCCATCTTGGATTGCTGCGCAAGTCCTTCCTCGCTTGGAGCTGGAGCCCAGTCGCTGGGAGGCTGCAGGCGAAAGAAGGCAACGGGAGTTGTCTTTACCAGTAAGACGCCCGGCGCCCTGGGCTCCCCACGCGGGGGCTCACTCTGTCTCTCCCCGTTTGCCATTGGAAAGAGGCGGGGGGAGGGAGCCTGGACAGGAAGTGAGATTATTTAAATCAACTCACTTTGATTGGACGCCCTTTTTGTCAAATGAAAGAAGTGCCCCTGCAGACCCCCCTCTGCTTAAAAATAGTTGCACTATTTTACCCCCTTTCTAAGTGTAATTGTGCCGGCGAAAGTGGCAAGTCCCAAAAGAAGAGTCTAGCAGCCCTGTCGGTGGTCTAAACGCCAAACCGCTTCTGTTCAGGCGTGACCGCACACTGGGCGCCGGGCACCGGTGCCCGCGCTGCACGCACCTTGTCACCCTGCCCCGACAACTCTACCACCCAAGCGTCTGCCCATTTCACAGGTGTGGAAATGTCTTCAGAAGTGTCTCAGAGGTTTTCCCAAGCTCACACAAACGAGGAGGGTCCAGAGCTCACCCCACCCAAGAAACGACCTCAGGATAAGCCGCAGCCCACAGCCGCACTCTGAAGCGGTCCGCTTGCTCCGCAGTGCGGCGGGCTCCCTGGAGGAAGGCGCGACGTACCGAAGGGAAGGAAGACACCGGCCGCCACTCCGAGATCGGAGCAAATGAACACTGGCTTTTCTCTTGGGCAGAGAAGACCCCGCCTGGACCCTGGAGTGACTGTGCAGAGCCTGTAGGTCGGGGCGGCCGGATGTGGGCAGACTCCACGGCGGCTGAGGCCACGGCCGGCCCTGAAGGTGGAAAGGGGCCACAGGCCAACGCGGAGCAGACGGGGGCGGGGCCTGGGCCCAGTCGTGGGCTGACGGGGGCTCCTGCAGGGAGGACGCGGAAGGCTCAGGGGCATCGCGCGGAAACCCAGGAGGGAGAGAAGTCTGGAGTCTGCCCTCCCCAAATTAATCAAAAGAGAGACCCTGATGATTAAAGACCCGGGAAGCATGGGCTGCCGCTCCGGGAAGGAGGCAAAGCTCCAGATCCAAAGGCCAGCACTCTCTCGGGCGTCCCTTGGCCTCTGTCTTCTCACCTGTGAAAGGGGCATGTTGCCACCCCCCAGCCTTGCCACCAAGCAGGGCCACAGATGGAAGTCACTGCCGAGTGCCGCACACAGATGAGACGGTTCTCCCAGACTTGGGGTTGAGCGCCCCCTTAGGCACCAGGAAACAGACCAATCTGTTCCAGCTTCTAACAGGTGGCAGCAAAATGTGGCACCAGTAATGACCGCTTCTAGATCCCCACAGCCGCCTTCCTCCCATCAGGGACCGAGTTCTGTCCCAGGCTGTTCCCGGCACAGGCCCTCCCACGAAGATAGGGCCCCAGACCCACCGTGGCGGGCTGGGGGGCGTGAACTGTGGCCCCAGGAGGGCACGTCCACATCTGTGCCGTCGGTGGAGGAATGAGGGGCACAGACGCAAGTAGTGCAGAGGTCACACTGCAGCAGCACCTCCCCCAAACCCAGCAAGCCTGGTGTCCTTCCCAGAGGAGGTGTGAGACCCAGACGCACAGGGAGGAGAGGCCCCGTGGAGGCCAGCGTGGAGGAGCGTGCACGGCCCCGCCCACACCCTGACGTCACACCGGGGCCTCCAGACTGCGAGAGCGCATCCCACATTTGAAGGAGGGTGTGGGGAGTCTCGTCACACCAGCCCCAGGGACTCGAGCTGCAGCTCAGCGGAGCCCAGCCCAGGACAAGGCGAGAGGGCGCGGAAGCAAACACACTCGGCACAAAGGCAGAGAGCCGTCCGAGAGACTTACCGACTGCCGTCCCGTCGGAGATGATGGACACTGCTCCCAAAGGGGACAGGGCCACCCCAAGACCGAAGGCTGGACTTAGCTTTGGGGAAACCACGCCGTGTCCCTGGATTTGCATGTCACAAAGGCTGTTGGAGATACTAGTCTGTTGGAAAACTGAAACTGGAATCAGCCAGAGCTGCGGTCTAACGATGAAACTGTGAAGGGGCGGCAGGTGGACCCGCAGCGGTCAGTGCGCCTGCCGCCCCGTGTCCGCCGTTTGGACACAGCACCCGTGGAAAGCTGGGGTCCTCGCTCCCATGTGGCCTCCTCCACGTCCCGGGAGCCTCCGCACGGTCACGTGATGCAGAGAGCCCTGAGTCACCGTGTAGGGGACCCGTAGGTGCAGCAGTTTGCGAAGACTGTGTCTGAAGATCTCTGTGCTCCCTCCAGGCTCCTGCCATGAAGGTCCCCCAGGTCCTTGAAGGGACACAGCTCACTCAAAGACCAGCCGCAGACTGCTTTTGTGAAAAGGTTTCTTCCAAGCTACGCTGTGCTTCTTTCCACAGTAAACTGAGGAATCAGCGATGTGAGGCTTCGTAAAAGATATGTCCTTGAGCACTCCTAACCTGAAACCCCAGTCAGTGGTGATACCGCATGTAGCTTAGAAACACAGCCTTGCTGACTGTATCTCCCTGAACTCAGGAGTGCAAAACACATCCGTGCAGCTTACTCACTGCGGAGCGACCCAGGGCGCAGCCACCTACCGCTCCCGTGTCCCGCACGTACCTACGCCTCCCGGGCAGGACCACCCTCTGGTGCTTTTCTGTCACCCTGGCAGAGGAAAGGACGCTCGGGAGGCCTGGAGCAAAGCAGGACCTCCCCAGAGCTGTGTGCCGCTGTCCCGAGCCCCCACACCTGACGCCCGTTACCCCCGTGGCCCTGCGCGTGGGCGACAGTCCCGGCTTCCTCCTCTGTGGACCAGGCCGCGCCCTCCTCCCCCAGAGTGGCGGGAGCACCCACAGTGGGACCACGGATGTGAGCTGTCCCGGAGCTGTGATCAGAGCAGGATGAGGGGAGGTGCCCAGCCCCTCGCCCACCTGCTCCGTCCCAGGACACCTGCTTCCTGCCGCACCCAAAGGTTTGCCCGGAGCCGTCCATCTTCCTACCCACTGAGCACAGCGGAGAAACTTCGGGAAGGTGTTCCCAGGGCAAGCTCTGGGCCGGGTTACCCAGGGCCAGACGTGTGACTCCCAACGGGGAATTTCGCCTCGCTGCACCTCTGCGTCCCCACCGGCACAGCGGCTTCTCCGGAGATGACTCTGCTCCTCTGTCCGAGCCAGCCCACCACGGTGCCCCCGCCGCCCCACCAGGCCAGCCGCCAGGCCCCGGGCTTCCTGCTCTGCAGGGACACCCCGTGCCCCCGCAGCGAGGCTCTGTCCCCCTCTGGAAATGCCTGCCCCAGCCCCAAAGCAGGGAGTGAGGACAAATGACCAGCAATCCACTCAGCTTTTCTGATTAAACGTCTCCCAAATATTAGGGTGACGTGAAAAACACGAGAAAGAGGCCCATCGAATTATTAAAGCTCGAGTGGCTTTTGCTAATGCTGCCAAGTCCAAGTCCACGTCCCAGTGTCCCCTCAGCGCTCCAACAGCCACCCCGCCACCTTGCC
>NC_043701.1:2266644-2268566 GCF_006229205.1 Suricata suricatta
CCCCCCGCCTCCCACCGGCCCCCACCGCTAGATGGCCTCCTCACTCTGCCTTCAGGCCCAGGCTCAGCCAGTTTGAGAAATCCTGCTGCCTTGGTTGAGAGCCCCTAGAAGGGGTCTGGCCAACTTGGCCCACCCCCCTCCTCGTCCCCCTCGTCAGTGTCCACGGCCCCCCATCTCCCCTCTTTACACTGGGACCCACAGGCCCTCCGAGCTCTGACCCCGGCAGGAAGCCGCCACTTGCCCCAGGGCTGCTCCCAGGCCCCCCCTCGCTGGGTCAGGTGCGTAACCTTACATTTCCTCTGCTCGCGTCCCTTCCCTTTGATTTCTCCCCCGATAGGACTTCTGGGCAGTCTCTTTCCATCCAATCTCACGGTTTCGATTGCTTGCTGATTGTGTTCCAGCTGCAGCAAACCGAATTTCTGGCGCTCCGGCCAGGGCTTCCCTGTCAGCTTTGGAGGGTGCGGGCCATGAGGCCTGTCCTCCTAACCCCGCGGCCCTGGCCCGATCCCTGCACCTGGGGCCTCTGAGCCTCCGGCTTCCTGGTCCAGGGCCAGAGTCCGCACACGGATGAGCGCAAGCTTCTCCTGCCCGTCGTGAGGCCGCTGGGCAGGGCCCGGAACAGGGGCCGGCCTCCCTGCCTCCGCGTCCCCATCCGATGCCTCCGGAAGCAGGCTGGTGGCAGCAGGAACAGCTGGGGAGGAGGTCGCCGGGCCATGGAAGGCCCGTGCTGCCCGCCCGTACCAGGGCCGGCTCCAGGCCAGGCTCCCGCGTGGGCTGGCGTCTGCCAGCGGCGTTCCTCAGTGTGGCAGGGCAGACAGAGGGCACCAGACGGCGGGCGGGCGGGGGGAGGAGCCTGTCATCTCCTTGGATTCCGTCCCCCCTCCAGCTGTAGGGATCCCTACAGCCCGTGATCCTGGCCCTCAGACCGGGCAGTGTTGCCCAGCAGGCTGTGTGGTACCAGTGGGCCGAGGGGCACGCGCTCCTGTCCAGGGTGGGGAGCCTCCTGCTGACTTTTCTCCACGGCCCGGAGCCCCTGGGAGGCGGTGGCCGTGCCCCTCCCCTGGCCTGCACGGCCTGGGCCCACTTACCCACGTACTCCAACAGCACGGGCGCGCGGGCGCCGGGCTCGGTGCGGGAAGACCCCACAGCCCACCTGGGAGGCTGCAGCCCCGTGCCGTCCAGCGAGCGTGCGACCGCGGGCACGGGCAGCCTGGAAGGTGCCCTTTCTGAGTTGGAGTGACGGCCTCTTGCCAGACCAACCTCCGCTTGGAGCAGGGGCTCCTCCCTAGGCGTGTGGCGCCCTTCCGGCTTCCGGGTGGCGTCCTGGCCCCTGCCGAGGAGCCGCAGACCACCTGTGTGAGGTGAGGGTCCCTCAGCTGCCCAGGCCTGGTGGTTCTGACCCCAGCTCTGGTTTGCTGTCCCCTGTCTCAGAGCGGTCTTGAAATCCTAGCATGACACACGCATTCCTGAGGTCCTTGGGCCCAGGGGAGACACAGCTGCGTCTGGAGGAGTTAGGGTCACCTGGGAGCACGAGCAAGAGGCAAAGCCAACGCGCTGTGGCTGGCCGCACCCTGAGCCGACACCCCGTTTCGGCCTTGCTGACTCCGCCAGTGGGGGTCCCAGCAGCTCCTGGAGGGGGCCCGAGGGAGGAGGCGGGGACACAGTGGGCCCTGTCCCCCAGGACCTTCCATGACTGCACCCTGTCTGCCCCGGCGGGACCTTGCGAACGGCTACGGAGCCTCGCAGACCGGGGCTGGAGGGGGCCATGTGTTTGAGTCTCTGACTCTCTCTAGAGAGCAGGTATGGGGGAGGTACGGGGTGTGTGACTGTATGAGCGTGCACGTGTGACTGTGTGCACACAAGTGAGAGATGAAGTGAGCGTGTCTGTGGGTGCATATGTGAGAGACCATGTGAGTGTGCAT
>NC_043701.1:2268666-2272811 GCF_006229205.1 Suricata suricatta
GGGGGGGGGCTGGTGCCCTTGCTTCTGTGGCAATAAATACAAACTAGACTTGAGTTTTGTCCATACTCCCATCCCCCCCCCGCAGCCCACAGCACGGAGCAAACGCCGGGAAGTAAGGCATCAGTGGCCGGTTTACAGTCTACCCTTATTTCATTTTTGAGGATGGCCAGTCCCTGGGCACGCGGCCCCTGGCAGGCTGGGGGGGTTGACGATGAGATGGAGGGGACCCTGGAGTGAAGAGGCCAGCAGGCCTGGGGACCTCCCGGTGGCCCTGAGAGCACATGGCCCAGAGGGAGCCGACAGCTCCCTGCAACTCGGGCTTTGGCCTCCAAGGTGCAAGGTGGGAGCAGCGCTGGCAGCTGGGCCCCCGCAGGTGCGGGGGTCACGTGTCCGGGGTGTCCTCCTCCAGGATGCACTTGGGGGTCCGGCCTCAGGCATTGCAGCCCCTGCTCCCTGCCCGGTTTGCCAGGGAGAGGCCAGAGGGAGAAGGAGGGAGAGGGGAGGAGACCGCACTGCGGGAAGGGAGACCTGAAGGCTGGAGGGCCCCCAGGTTCAAGGCCCACACCACCAGCGGCGTCACACTCACCCTGCACGGCCACCACCTGGGACAGGCCACCGGCCAGGCAGAAGACAGTGTGACTTCTCTGTGTCTGTTTTCACCGTGAGCACAGACAGGCCCTGTCAGCTGAGCGGAGACCCTCGCTCCCCACACCGGCCTCCACAAAGTTGGGTGCTGCCTCTGGGCCTGGCTCAGAGGTGGGCAGCCTGCCCCCCACACACCACAGGACAGAGGCGGGGGCCACACTGGCTGAGAGCCCCCATATCGCTCAGTCTCTTGGAGGCCCAGCTAGATGGTTCTCAGGGCTGCTCCCCAGCCTCGCCCCCACACTGGGGGCTCGCCTGGGCCACTGGGAACAGCCCAGGGTTTCAGTGCCGAGCCTTCCCTTCCCGGGTGGGCTGGGCTCTAGGGAGACTGTTCCCTTCCCAGAGCCACACTCCAAGGTCTGACTCTCCGGAGCCGGTGTTTCCATTCTCCTCGGACAACCTTCCCTCCCTCACTTCCTTCTGGAGCAGTCCCGCCTATGGGGGTGGGGGGGAGAAGCCGAGGGTATGTTCTGCAAAAGGGGGTTTCAGATTTTATTTTTCTGGTCTAAACAGGATTTTTTTGAGGGTTTTTTTTTTATTCTGAAGGGAGCGCAGGGACTGGGGACCCCAGAGTTGCTGCGCAGGGCGCCCTCCTTGACCAGAACAGCGCTCCCCCAGGCCCCAGCCCCGGCCTGGGCTGCAGCCCCCAGGCCCCTGCCGGCTGGCTCGCAGATCCCCACGGAAAGCCAGCCAGCGCAATGGAGAAGGGGCCTGAATTCCACATTCAGCTCATCCCTGGCCTGCACTTTGCTCCGATCGATTGATCGTGGGGGTGGTGTGTGCACAGCCTTGCCCACTCGCCACGGCCCCCAGGCACAATGGGCCTCCGCCCACCACACAGGCCCCAGCACCCGCTCCCTTCTCCAAGCTGGGGTGCTGCACCCACACACGCGCGCGGCCGCAGCCAGACGGTCCCTCAGGCCACTCTGTCCCAGCCCCTGAGCCTGCCTGCATCTCATTTGCAGAGGGTTAAAAATAACGCATCAACTGAATCACAATAAAAGAGCCGTATTTTCGTATTTTTCTAAGGCGCTGAAGGCACTTCACGAAGAGCAATGCTCTAAGTTGTGGTCGGTGAGAATCCCCATCACCGAGGATGTTGAATATTCAGAAGGCTCAGACCCTGTGTCTTTAAAATGCAGAGGGAGACCTGGCCTGCAGACAAAGTCTCAGAAAACAATATTTAAATATAGGACCTGGGCAGCTCGGCCCCTCAAACATTTGAGAGAATATCTTTTTGATGATCAAAGCGTGGAGGGGGGGGGTCTAGACTGTCCTTTAAAACTTAAGTTGGTTTTAACTGAAGCACCTACCATTCTGGAGAAAGGGAAGGGGGAACGCGGTGCGGCACACAAAGCGGGGGGTAAGCGGCGTTGTCCTAAGGAGCGTGCCTCCTCCCTCCCGCCCACCTTTGTCTCAGTAAGGATTTTTTTTCTTAAACTCAAAGGCTTCAGGTGAAAATAAAGCAACGGCAGCAACAGAAAAAAAAAATTTAGTCTTTTTTAGGGTTAAACATCAGAAGACAAGCTTGCGCTGCGGTGGCCAATCAGATACGCCCCTGCCGGCTATAACATAGCACCGGGGACAGCCTGCCTCGCAAGCTCTCCAGGCTTGCTACCATTTAAAATCAGACTCTTTTTGTCTTTTGATTGCTGTCTCCAGCCCCAACTCCGATGTGTTCCGTTATCAGCGACCAGCAGCCTGCCGTTCCAGCCCCCGTCTGGGTGGGGATCCGAGGCCAGTCTCCCGCAGCAGCGGCGGGCAAGGTTATATAGGAAGAGAAAGAGCAGGCGGCGAGGGAGCCAGCGAACCAGCAGCCAGCCGGAGCGCACAGGCACACCGCGCACACAGACCCGCGCGGGGACAGCGGGAAGGCGCCGGGCTCCGGGGACGAGATGCTGCCGGCGAGATGCGTGCTGGCGGTGTTCGTCTCCGCACTGCTGATGTGCCCGGCGCTGGCGTGCGGACCCGGCAGGGGATTTGGGAAGAGGCGGCACCCCAAAAAGCTGACCCCTTTAGCCTACAAGCAGTTTATCCCCAACGTGGCTGAGAAGACCCTAGGGGCCAGCGGAAGATACGAAGGGAAGATCTCGAGAAACTCGGAGCGATTTAAGGAACTCACCCCCAATTACAACCCCGACATCATATTTAAGGATGAGGAAAACACGGGAGCAGACCGTCTGATGACTCAGGTAGAAAGAAACCCAGCGCCGGGGCGTGGAATGTGCTGCTTTCACCGGGGTTGTGTGTAACCAGCGGCTCCAGACGGAGTCTGTTTGCTCTGGAGGTGGACAGCGAGGCGACTTCACCCCGTCCTTCCCCACCCACCTGCCTCGCTCCCATCCCTGCCTCCTCTTGGAGGGGAGTGGAGGTGAAGGGTCCAGCTGCAGAAGTTTAGGGTGGGGGTGGGCGGTGAGGATGGCAGCTGTGCGCCACCGATGGGGCCCTGATTCGCTGCGTCCTGTTGGGATGGCCCTTCCCATCCTGCCTCAGCTCTGGCTTGTAACTTGGGGAGACCTTCACTCTGGGGGCATCTGCCCTTCCCAAGTCGGGGATGGAAAGGGAGGGAGGGGGCAGAAATACACCCTCGGGAACCTCAAGCGGCTTCCAGGTCATCCTACAAATGCAGCCTTGAGCATTAGACATGGGCGCTTACCCGGTCCCCTTCTCCATCGGGCTTCTCAGTCCAGACTACCCCCCACCCTGCTGCCCCTCCAGCCCAAGACCCTCCATGGGGAAAGCCAGGAGGCAGAGCCGACAAAAGGCAAGGGCTCCAGAGGCGCCACCTGGTCCCTGAGTGTATCACAGGGCATCGCTGCCATTTCATCTTGGGCACTTGTGTCCCTCAGAGTGTGAACATATTGATATTTCTTTAAGGATGTGCTTCCATTCTCCCGAACCCGCGGTCCTTGAGGGGAGGGACTTAGAACTTCCTGGCATTGCATCACTCCAGTCAACCTGCTAGCACAGGAATTGGGGACTAGATATTAGCTGGAGGGGGCTAGGACGGAGAAGCAAAGAAAACAGGCAGTGCCCTCCCTCCTGGCCTCTGCCTGGGACTCCTGGCTGCCAACCTCCCCGCCAACCGTAGACTTTCTGAAACTCCTTGCACGTATCACCGAGGCTGGAAATGGATTTCCTGGCAAATATAGGTCAACATCCTTTTTATTGCCCTATTAAAATCTCCAAGTCCTACCTTTCAGGCTAGGAGCGCACCACCGCCGGCGGGCGCAAGCACGGGGGAGGGCGGGCGGCGAGGGCGCGCAGGGGCGCCCCGCCGGGCCTCTCGCTTTCCCGGCCCGATTCGGGCGGCCAGGCCAGACAGAAGGAGGAGAGGGGTCGCCGGATAGAGTGGACGGAGGGAGCGGGAGGGAGCCTCGCTCTTGCATCTGCACGCGACCACCTTAAATCTGGACCGCGAGTGTGGACGCGCGCGCCTCTGCCCGGGAGCGGCGCGAGCCACAATGAACTACGCGCAGGCCGCGGGGGCGGCGGGGGCG
>NC_043701.1:2272911-2278080 GCF_006229205.1 Suricata suricatta
GCGGGCCGGGGACGCCGGGGGCGCCGGGGAACCGCGTGTGGGGAGCGGGGCGCCGCTCGGGCCTGGCTCGGCTTGGGGACACTCCGCCTCGCGCCCAAGTGGCGCGGCCCGGCTCGGGGCGCTGGGGAGCGGGCCCGCGGCCTCCCCATCCTGTCCTCCCCTCGCCAGCGGCCCCGTGGGGAGCTGCGACAGCCCCGTCTGCTCCCCGGGAGAAGCGAGCCAGGGTGGCGCGGGGCTGTGGATGCGGGCTGTGTGCGTGTGGGTGGTGTGCGCCTGCGCAGCCGGCCTCCCAGCCCGGCTCCAAACTGACCCTGGTTTACTGATTGATTTTCATGTAAAACGCGTTCAATCCTCTGGATGACCTCACTCAAACTCTGCCCTTCCGACATTTTTTTTTTTTAAGAAAACCGCTGGCAGGCCCGAAACCTGCCGGCGCTGGCCTGTCACCAGGGTCGCCCCCGGCCCCCTCCCCCGCGCCCCCCGCCCATTTGCTGCGTGTTGAACTCCGCAACCACATTGCTGGGCGTTATTACTATCCGACACACGCGACTTTTCCTGTTGCGCAACCTTCACACTCCCTGGAGGCGCGGACCGAAGGCAGAAGTCCGCGCGCGGGCTCCGCTCCCCGGCGCGGCCCGAGGACCCCCGGCCGGGTCCTCCGCACACCCCGCTCGCCGGGCCTGAGGCCCAGCCGGCGCCGCCCCCCTCTGCGGGAGGTCAACTTGAAATTGCCCAGCGCGCCTAGGGTCTGCGTGTCTTCGGGATGGCCCTCGGTGACCCTGTCACCACCGTTTCCCCTTCTCTGAGCCCCTCACCCCACCATCCGCGAGGACGTCCGGGTAGTGAGTACACACACACTTCCCGCCGCTCTGTGTTTTCTTGCATCCTTAGCTGAATGTGACCTAAGCAATGCGCGGGGGCGCCCCCAAACCCAGGCCCCACTTCACCCTGGCCTGGGTCGCTCCCTTTTCAGTGTTTCTGCGCTCCTGCAACACACGCAGCTTCCTCGTGGGTGGGGGGAGATCCCTGAGGGCTCCCAGGCCCCGGGCCTTTCTGACGCCCCATCCCCCACCCCTCAGGCCCCACCTCCTCCCTCCACCTCTTAAGTTTGCTCTTCAAACTTGCAGGACGCCATTCTGCGCCGAAGCCGAGAAAACAGGAGGGGGGAAGGGAGCAGGTTAAGGAAAACAAGAGACACAATCAGCCCCGCAGAAAGGCCGGAGAAAGGCGTTGTGGGGAGAACAGGAATGTGGCTGTCCCGATAAAGAGTGTTTGTCGTCGGCCCGCCCGCACTGAAAATTATAACTCACCGGCTTGCCCTTCAGTCGGGCTCCGTCCTGCCCTTCCCAGTTGCTATCAGACCCCCGCCCCCTCCCTCTCTCCCTTTGGCCAGATTCACATCTCAGATAGGCACAGGCTAGGAGCGGGGATCCGGAGATAACCGCAGCTTTTCGTTCTTTAGGAAGCACACCGAGGAGGTTCTGTTTCTACAAAGTTGTACCCTGGGCCTCTCTCCAGCCTCCTGGGGAGGGAGTCCGGCCAGGGAGAAGGGTGGAGCCTTGCACAGGTGTGGAGAAACGGGGCCACAGAAGGGGGGCTGGGGAGCGCAGGGCATCGTGGGGGGGGGGGGCTCGCAGCTCCTGTGGGTTATTGTCTGACACACGCAGTTTGCTTGTTTCAAAAAGATTTCATCTTCTCAGGCCCAGTAGGCACCCTGCTATGTCAGACTGCAAAGAGAGGCCCCGTTTCTCTGCAAGAGGGCTGGCCCCTCCAGGAGAGGCCAGCCCTGTGCTCCCAGTGCAGTGCCAGGCCGGCTGTCCCGCTTCTCCACAGGGCCCTGGTCCTCAGGCACCGGGAGGGCAGGGCGGGCGGTGGACCCAGACCCTCACGTCTACGCCCCCCCTTCTCTCGGCAGCGCTGTAAGGACAAGTTGAACGCCTTGGCCATCTCGGTGATGAACCAGTGGCCCGGGGTGAAGCTGCGGGTGACCGAGGGATGGGACGAAGACGGCCACCACTCAGAGGAGTCCCTGCACTACGAGGGCCGTGCGGTGGACATCACCACATCAGACCGGGACCGCAGCAAGTACGGCATGCTGGCGCGCCTGGCCGTGGAGGCCGGCTTCGACTGGGTTTACTATGAGTCCAAGGCGCACATCCACTGCTCCGTGAAAGCCGGTGAGGCCACCCCCCCACCCCGCCCCCAGAGCTCCATCCCCCTCCCCCCACCTAGCAGTCACCAACGCGCCCTGCAGGGAAACAGGAAAACAGGGAGGAGGCCTAAGGGCCGGGAGGGAAGCAATGTGGCCAACACTATGGGGACGTACCCTGTACAGGTGTGTCCCGCCAGGCCCGAATCGCCCCTACCTCGGAGGCCACGGAGGCCCGGGGTTCTCGAGCCCAGATGCAGAGGGCACAGGGCTCTCTGAGCCTCCCCCACCCTGGTTCCGGAGCCCCCTCCGCAGGTGGAGGGGGGGGAGGGGACTCTCCTGGGGAGAGACTGCAGCCGCTGATGGTTAGCCAGGTCTGGCCTAGATTCTTCCTCTCATTCAAGGCTTAGGAATCAGGCGGCCCTAACCAGCCCACCCCCCCCCACCCCCCCTAGCACAGGAGGGCTAGCGCTGCCGGGCCTCTCTCCTCCCCGCTGAGCGGCTGCGGATTCTAAACTAAGGCAACTCACTGGCTAAGCCTCGGGGAGAGACCTGGTGGGAGGTAATAAACACAGTAGTTACCACTTCCAACATCTGGAGGCCGCAAGCCCGGAAGCATGCTCCTTATTGGGAGCCAGCTGGGTGTCCCCGAGTCACAGGCAGGGCCAGGAACACCAAGGGGACCTACAGCTGGATCGCAGGCCGCGGAGGTGCAGGGACGTTTCCTGGGCCTACAACGCCACACGCTGTCGCTGGAGGGAACAGCGCGCCGGGAAGGCACTGTTCCCGCGGCAAACGGCCCAACCTGGAGGCTGTTTGTGCAGATCTCTCCATCCCATAGCCCAAGTCGGTGCATTTAGCACAACAGTTCACAGTGAATTTCCAAGGAACTGTGTCTTCCCGGCCCCGCCCCCGCCCCGAGTTTTGCATGGTTTTCTCCTAAACTGTATTTTAATAGCACGTGTTCGCAGAAAAACACTTGCAAAGTGTCAAGATGCACTTCTAGCTAAGGAAAATCGTGGCTTGTCACAACAGAAGAAAAAGGTGTGGAGGGGGCGGAGGAGGGGGCCGGTGCCGGGCTTAGGGCCTGAGAAAGAGAGGACGGGCAGGCGGCTCCCCAGCTTCGCGGGGCTCCCTGGCGGGAGGCCCCCCACCCCTCACCCCTGGCGCAGCACACCGTCCCCGGGGGAAGGTCGCAGCGGTGCTCGCGGCGGGCCAGGCCGGTCCGCGGGGTCCCCCTGGCGGGGGTCCCTAGAGGTCTCCTCGCAAGTGAGCAGCGGTAATCCCGCCCCAGGATCCCGCCCGGGAAGGGCAGACCCCGGGGGCGCGCAGAGCCGCTCATTGGCATTCGTCGCACACGGGCCAGGGCGCGGCGCGCTGCGTGTCAAGCAGGGTCGTGCGACTCGACGACTTGGGTTCGCCTGCGCCCCGGGTCGCATTCCGGGGGGCGACGGCGGGCCTCCAACGGCCAGGCCCGCACTTCATGCCGCAGAAACCGATGAGAAGATTAAAAACCGTGTGTAATTCCGGCAGGAAGATTCTTTCTCGCAATCTCTATTTGCAAAAAGCATGATCCCGGAGATTGGAATGCAGAGGACACCAGGCCCTCCCCTCCCCTCCTCCGCGGCCCCCTGCGCGCCCCCGGGCTCCGAGCATTGTCCTCGGGACAGTGAGCCTCAGAGAGCGACGGAGGGCTCGGGAAAGCGGGTAGTCAAGGGGCCTTGAGAACCGGGCGGCTTCCAGAGCTCGGAGCAGGCCCCGCCATTTAAAATTCAAATACACATCTTGAGCGCTTGGAAGAGGCCTGGCTGTGCAAATAGTGCTTGTGAGGCCCGGCTTTTGGAGAGCCTGCGTGTGAATCGCAGGGGGAGGGGGGTGCACCTGAGCAAATAGGGAGGGGGCGGCCGAGAGAGGGAGGGTGGGGGAAATGGAAGTGGCCCCTCTTCCAAGTGTCTCCCATTTATTGCAGAGACCACAGTGACAATGCTGGGCCCTTTATTGGATTTTAATTAGAAAATCCACACAAACCCGGGTTTTCACACCTCGGCCAATTCCCCGGAATGTTTGTCCCGTTGCTACAACTACTACAGCTATTTTGCACCCCTGGACGCCCCCACCCCCGCACACACACCCCCTGGCCGCCCCCACCCCCAGCACACGTCCCCTGCAGCCGGCCAGGCACTGGCGGCAGTCAGGCCAGGGGTCCCCAACTCGCAGCTCAGGTGCAGAGCGCACGAGGGGACCTGCACCCCGCGCCGGGGGCGGGAGGAGAAGGAAGTGCACCCCGGCGCCCGAGGGAGCTCACGGAGACTTCCTAAGGAATCCAAGTGGAGAGCAAATACCCTGTGAATTCAGGGCGAGGTCGGGTGTGTGCTGAGCCGGGGGATGGGGATGGGAGGAAGGCGGAAGGGAAGGAGTGTAACTGGCTTCCCGCCGGAGACGCCAGCCAACCTTTGTCACCGCCAGTCCAACTCTGAGAGCCTCTGAGGAATGTATCTGCATATGAATTTCGTCACCGAGACGGTGGGGCCGCGGGAGAGGGGTCCGCGCTGGACCAGCCTGGACTCTCTCCCTGGAGCTGCGCGCGTCCCGAGTCTGGGGCGCGCGGGACCGCGAACACGAGCCCCGCCCCCCGATCCCCCATCCCCAGCGCCGCTTGGGCCTCCCTGCAGGCGCTCACCACCCTGTCCCCTCTTCTCTCCCTTCTCTTCCCCCGCAGAGAATTCGGTGGCGGCCAAATCCGGCGGCTGCTTCCCAGGCTCGGCCACGGTGCACTTGGAGCAGGGCGGCACCAAACTGGTGAAAGACCTGCGTCCCGGGGACCGCGTGCTGGCGGCCGACGACCAGGGCCGATTGCTCTACAGCGACTTCCTCACCTTCCTGGACCGCGACGACGGCGCCAAGAAGGTCTTCTACGTGATCGAGACGCGGGAGCCGCGCGAGCGCCTGCTGCTCACCGCCGCGCACCTGCTCTTCGTGGCGCCGCCGCACAACGACTCGGCGGCCGGGGAGCTGGAGGC
>NC_043701.1:2278180-2285587 GCF_006229205.1 Suricata suricatta
GCCACCTGGCCCCGCCCGCGCCTGGTGCGCCCGAAGCTCCGGGTGCAGCCGAAGCGCCAGGGGCCCCGGGCATCCACTGGTACTCGCAGCTGCTCTACCAAATAGGCACCTGGCTGTTGGACAGCGAGGCCCTGCACCCGCTGGGCGTGGCAGTCAAGTCTAGCTGAAGGCTAGGAGCCGGGGAGGGCGCAGGGGTGGGGGATGGAGGGTGGTGGGAGGGAGCCACAGCAAGGAACAGCAAAAGACACACGGAAAAGCGCACGGAATGAGACTTTAATTATAATAATAATAATTAATAATAATAATAATAAAGTAGGACAGTCCAAAGTAGACTATAAGGAAACAGAGACCCCGGGACGTTTTGTCTTTGTGTTTAGTTTATATATATATTTTTTAATTTTTGTTTTGGTTGTTTTATTTTGGTAATTTTTTTTCACCTCTCCTGGCTATTTATTTGTTTGGTATGAATAGATGTTTTAAATAATATGAACCGGACCTTCAAGAGCCTTAAATAGTTTGTTTCTTGGATAATTTATTATTATCATGTGAACTGTACTCACGGGGGTGAAAGATTATTTTGTGAGGCCAAGCGACCTGCTCAGAGTCTATTTTTCTACATGTCCCGCGCCCTGACTTTTAGAAAGCAAACCTCTGCACCCTGCATTTCCTCCCTCGCCATGCGCCTGCTTTCCGGCAAGTGTAACCTGAAACACGCTTCGTGGGGGTCCACAAATTATATTTTTATACACAGAATTGTAAATTAGATTTTTTGAGAGATCAAGACTTAACTGAATTACATTTCATTTTTGAAATAGTGTAAAATATGAAAATATATTATTTTAATTTAACTCGTTTCTGGCAAAGCAGCCACGTAGCGGGCTGTCTTCATGGCTTAATATTTGGTTCTCATCACCATTTGGCAACATTCTTGGAAGTTGAGACTGTTACATACACACACACACACACACACACACACACACACCCTTTTTTTTGGACAAACTGGAAGAACTCTGTTATTTTTAACTTCAAAGAATTTATTAGAAAATAATATTTTTTAAAAGCGCACATAGTGGCGATCCCACAGGTATGGAGCCTGTAGTTTGTACAGAGAAAAACAAAGGATGTTTTTGCATTAATAACTTGAGAATTAACTGCTGTAAATTTACTAAAATGTATTTTTGAATATTTTGTAATAGTTTTATAGAAATAAAATGTACCACGCACAGACTGGGTAGTATATCCTGAGAATTCCTGTCACAGCCCCTTTTTCCTTTCCTTTTTGGCCTCTCTGTCCCGGAGCCCTGGCGCTGACAGGAGGCCTGGCCGTGTGTTTTTAGATGTGTTGCTTATACTGTGAATTCAGATCAGCCTAAGTAGGAAACCAAAGTAGGAAACCAAACCGACCTGTCTGTTGTCTGCACTGGAGACACCTCAGCTCTGTTTGTGTTTGTGGGGTGCGCGTCTTTCTGGGCTCCGAGGGCTGGAGGTGCCGCGTGTGGGTGCCGCACCGGCCCCCTCACTGCGTGGCCGGGGCGCACCGCCCAGAAGCTTCTCCCCACGCTCTGGGTCTGGCAGACCTCGTGCCCTCCAGGACCAGGCCTGGCCCCTGGCCTCAAGGGGAGGAGTCCCTAGCTGCTTTCTCAAGTACCGGGGTACCCTTTCCAGAAGGGAGAGGGCCAAGTGTTGGTCTTCTCTGAATCCCCAGGCCCCCGGTGGCAGAGCCCCTGTCCGCCTGCTTGGGAGGGGGGGGATACCCTCCCCTCCTCCCCGGTCACAGCGCTCTGTCAGGGCTGCTGGGGTCCTCGGGCCATGCTGGTGTGTCAACTCCAAGCTGTCTGTCTGGAGTGGTTGCTGTGTAGACCTTTGTCCCGAGGGTGTGGCCCTGCTCTAGCTGGCCTGCGCGGCTGGGGCTGCGGGAGGAGGCCCTCCGGGCCCTGGGCTGCGCCCTCAGTGCTGTGGCTGATGGAAGGCCGCTGTCACGTGTGTGCTTCGGGCCAGGCGCAAGGCAGGTGCGCTATGTGAGGCCAGCAAGCCTGTCTTGGGGCCAGTTTGGGTCTGGGGAGCAGAGCTGAAGCCTGATGGCTTCAGGCAGGCCTGGGCCCCCCCTCCTGGGCGGGGTGTGGAGAGGTGGCTCCTGGAGCGAGGTCCCTGCGGGGCCTCTGTGCTGAGGGTCTGGCCCGGTGTGCCTTTCCCAGGAGGCCGGGTTCCTGAGCGCACAGGGCTGCAGACCCGGGCGGCGAGGCCAGGCCCTCTGGGCGGCGCATCCTTGTGTTTCTCTGTAAAAGACTTTTCTTCGGTCTTCTACGTGGTGAGCAGGTAGCAGGTGCGAGGCCGCCATCCCTGGTGGACCGTGGCGATTTCTGTCGCGTTGGCTGTTCCATTCTGAGTACAACCAGCAAAAGGAGACCCAGTGCCCACACGCTCTGGCTTCGTTGATCGACTGACCGGTTCGAGGTGCGGCCTGAGCGGCCGACCCGAGAAGCCGAGTGCCGGCCAGGCCCTCTGGCCCCCGTGGGTGACCGCCAGCTTCGGGCACCGTGGCCTGAGCCGCGCCCCACCCTGGCCAGACGCGGGGGCCCCCCTTCCCCGTGCCACGTCTTCAGCCCCTTTCCCACCTCTGCGTTGAGAACAGTCTCTCTCACAGCCTAAAAAGGGGGCCACGTCTAGGGACCCTCCACACGGGCGTCGGGAGGGCGCTGCCAGGGCGGACGCCGCGGGACGTTTGTGTGGCGCATGCGCGGGGCGCCGCCGCCGGCCTGGCTCCTGACGCAACGCGGATCTCTTCCTGTCAAAAGCGTGTATCACAATGTACTTGAAACTGTTATCTTTGTGCTCTATTGTTTGAATAATTAAAGAAGTTACAGAGACTTTCCTCCATGTCTGATCTGTGGCGGGACCCCTCCTTCGCACGGTCCCCTGCTCCCCTGAGCTCGTGCTGAAGACGGGACAAGAAAGGTCTCCTGGAGAGCAGACCGCAGACCCCTTGACGGGCGGGTGTCAGGCCTGGGGACTGCCCTTTCGTGGTGAGCACCTGACTCCTACGTTTGGGGAGCCCTCGGGCTGGGGGGGAAGGCAGCGCTGGCCTGTCCCGGGGGAGGCCCTCGGCCGGCAGCATCACGCCCACATGGCAAACTGTGGCCACACACGCAAAGAGCGCCAGTGGGTTGTGAGATGTGGCAAGGAAGTGACAAAGGGCCTGTGGTCAGCCAGCGGCAGGGCTGCTGCGGGGCCGGCTCTCCGTCAGCGCTCTGGGCTCGCTGACGACCCCTCCTTCCAGAAGCATGATGTCCTCGAAGGGGCTGAGTGGCCCCAGAAGCGGCCTTCCGCTGGGCCTCCCATCGGGCCTCCCAGGAGGCAATCACACAACACCCCCACGCGCTCCGCTGGGGGGGGGGGTGTTCCCATGGGGCGCGGGCCGATTATGGCCCCGGAGACTCACCGGCCCTTCGCCGGTTTTTATTATACAGCTCAGGAGCTGAGACTGGTCTGTCCCTATGTTTTTAATCGTGGAAGACAAAAAACCGAAAGAAGATTTGACGACAGGTAAGATTATGTGACGTTCAGGTTTCCGTGTCCGTCCATCAAGTGCTCCTAGAGCCGCCCGTTGAGCCCTTCTTGTGCAGTCTATGGGGCCTGGGGCAGACAAGCCGTGTAGGGACCGCACGGCCTCAGAGCCTGAGACACGCACCAGCTGGGTCTTCACAGAAAAAGTGTGCCTCCTGGGGTCCCGGAAGGAGCCGGTGGGTTCCCGGGACAGGCTGGGCCGGCCTCACCGGGAGGGTGTGAGCCTTCCGGGCACCGTTCCTTCAAACGATCACCCTCGAGCCACGGGGCGCATGACAGACCCAGAGAGAGCCCCCGACAGCCACTTCCACCAGGTGGTGTGACAGCCGACCTTGGGGTCATCGGTGGGAGCGAAACCGGGGAGCGCGTGCAGGGTAGGGAAGGGGCCAGGACTGAGAAGGTGTGCTCGCCCCCCGCCCGCACGGGGAGGAGACAGGAGGTCTGGGTTTCAAGAGAATCCTCTTTCCTTTTTTTCTTTTTCTTTTTGGATGAGCTTGCTGTTCTCCAATTAAGCAGAAAATAACAGGAATGCGCATTTTACTCTATACACAGTGCAGGGAAACTGGTACGGAAGGTCACCTTTTCCGTGGGAATCGGTGGGTTCCGTGATGGGGACCGCGGGGTTCCCAGAAAGAGGGAACTGGGTTAAACAAGGGGGTGAAAAATCAGAAGACTTGAAAACAAAGCAGAACAGATGTTCGCCCAGAACCCGAGGAAAGCATTCCCCGAAACAACGGACGCTGGCTTTCTGGGTGCAACCCTGTCTATCCGGCCCAGGGCCCAGGGGTCTGCCCCAGGGGTACGGACACCTGTCCCTCCAGATGCCTGCCCCCGGCCCCACCGGGACCCCTTCCTCCCGCCCCAGGACAGCTCAAGAGTTCCCTTTCAGAGCCTGCCCCTCAAGGCAGCGAAGCTAACCCCAGGGCTCTGAAAGGGCCCTGTGCTCCCCGGTCCCTGTGTCCACCCAGCTGGTCCCTGTCATGAGGATCAGCACATGTCACTGGGAGACCTCGCCCACGCTCCTGGCTCTGCGCTGGGCCACGCAGGGGCCCGGCCGAGCTTGGCGCAGGCGCAGAAGCCGGGTGGGTGGGAGGGCGCTGAGGGACTCTGACATGTTCTGCTGGGAAAGAGCACCGAGTGTCCGCATCAGCACGGGAGGCCCACTCACCTCGCCCCTTATGATGGCCGCCGTCACCGTGGTTGTGCCCCAGGGCCCTGGGGGTCTAGGCAAGCCGTGGCCCAGCCGGTAGCTCCCCAAATCCGAATTCGGAGCCCCCTCCCCCAGGGCCCTCCCCAGGCCGGGGCTGGGCTGCCGCATCACAGCCAGCACCCCCTGCGTGCTCCCCCTGCGTGCTCCCGGGGAAGGCTCCTTGAAGGCCCTCCCCTGTGCTGTAGGCAGAGGCGCTGAGCAGAGCAGGAGGAGCAGGGGAGCAGGGGGAGCAGGACGTGCTGCTGTGGCAGCGGCTCCGGTCCCTTCGGTCCAGGCCCAAGGCCAGGACCCGCGTCCCGCGCCTGCAGCCTCAGCATCCCTGAGTGGAGTCGGAGCGCCCTCTGCCGGCCGCGGTGGGAGTCGGCGGGCGCGCACCCGCCCAGGCCGCGGGCCCGCAGATGGGTGTGTTTGGACGGTGGGGGCGTCCTGTGCCTCCCCCCACCTTCAGTGACCCAAGTTACGGCTCAGCGCCCCGCCTCCAGCGGACCGGGCCTGGGTCAGCAGCCATTCTGAGGACCACTATTCTCAGAGGCCAGAGGTCACAAAAGCAACCCAGAGGTGACTGTCTTGGGAAATGGGCCTGCTTCCTCTCCCCCAGATGCTGGGGGCACCTCGTTCCCTCCCTCTGTCTTAACTGAGGTCGGCCCTGCGGGGCAGGGTGACCACAGCCATGTATGGAGCCGAGGGGCTGGGCAGACCCTCCTCCCAGAGGCCTGGGGCCTGGGCACCTGGAAGGAGCTGGTTTCCAGGGCCCTCCTGTCTCTCCCAGACATGGATGCCAGTGCCTTGGGTGGGCGACCCTGGGGGGAGGTTTAGAGGAAGGACAGGGCCACACAGGTGGACAGTGGTCGTGGGGCCCTGGAGAATTGTAGCCACGCTCCTGGGCTCCGTGCCCGCTGCCCTCATTGCCCTCACCACCCTCACCAAGAGGGACCCAAGGACTGGCCCTCCAGGGCTCCACCACTAACCAGCCCTTAGATGGGGGGAGGGCCTCTGTTCCCTCGCAGGGAGGGGAGGCGGTGACTCAAAGCCCTTGAGGCCCAGACACACTCCTGTTTGAAGGCTGGCCGGTTGGGGTGGCCCACAGTCAGCCCCCCTGGGCCCAGGTGACACTGACCAAGTCCCTGCACAGAGGGAAGGTGGCCTCACGTCAGATGAAGGCACTCCGACTCTCCGGAAGCAGGTCCTTGGGGCCGGCCTCGGTGGGGTGGACGCCATCAGGCACTGCTGCTCCCTGAGAGCCTGTGGCCAAGCCCGGGGTCCTCCAGAGGGACCTGCGCATCCCCCACAGGGAGGAGAAGGCGACCTTCCGCCCGCACAGGGGGCTGGTCCGGCTCCACCTGGGGCTCGGTGACACCTAGGAAAGTGCCCTCTCCCTAAGATCCGGGACTGGGCGGCACTTGGATGGACTGGGACTGGGGACAGAGGGACCAGCCACACCACACCCTCCCTCAGAGCCTCCTCCCCACCAGGGAGCGTGGCCCTCGGGGAGCCCCACTGGAGCCCTGCAGTCACTCAGACATGACTCTGAGGCCTCCAGAAACCTCAGCACAGCCCCGGGCTGGGTACCAGGAGACCCGTCCTCCCCGATCCTTCCTCTTCTTTAAGGAAGAGGGTTCGGGAAGGACGAAAAGATCTAAGGACCAGGGCACGAACGAATGGCAGCATCCTGTACCCCTGCGGGGTTCACCCACGTGTCACACGCTCTGTCAGAAGCACAGCCTCAACCTACACACACGCGTGTCCCTGAAGCGTCTCTGACGAGGCTGTTTCCAAAACCCGCCCACGGGCTGTTCCGAGGTCGCTGCCTGTGTCCGCGCAGGGCTGTACAGGAGGGAGGGGGGAGCAGGGGGGGTGCCGCCGCAGCAGCAGGCAGGGTCCAGGTCCTCGTGGGGCCGCTGACCCCGGCCCCACGTCTGTGTGTCACAGCAGGGGAGGACCCCCGAGGGGTGCACACTGTCTCCCTGACCTTCCCCCTCCCTCGCTGGGATTTCCCTTCCCCGCCCCCCGCCAGGGCTGAGGCCGGAGGGGCCAGGAGGAAGGTGGGCACCCGCCACGGGGTGAGAACCAGCAGGGAAACGGAGCCAGCCGGGCCGGGCCGCGGCCTGGGGAGTCCCCCAGACGGGTAAGAGGGCCACCGGAGAACTTGTCCCGGCTGGGAAAGCGTTGCAAGGCATCAGCGGTAATGTTATGTCAGGAACACAAACTAAGAGCCACACCCCCAGGTGACACATGAAGTAAGAACTCGAGGCAGAGGTGGGGACGCCCCCCAGGGCGCATCAGCGCAGGTCGGCTGGGGTGTGAGGGACGCCGGATACAGACAGACTTGTCACGTCTTCTGGGCTTTCCCAGGTGAACGCACGGAGCGCACTTCCACTGCTCAGGTGAACAGTCTTATTTTCAGACTCGCGGGGCTGAGGTCCTCCGCCGGCCCCTCCCGCAGCCGCCCGCCTCCGCAGGCTGGACCCGGCTCCGGCCACGCCCCCCGCCCGGCCCCTCGCAGTGGGGGGTCCCTGGCCCTGTCTCATCCCCCCCATCCTGCCCTGCAGCGCCCCCCGCCGGGACCCCTGCCCGTGGGCCCCGGTCGCCCGCAGGGGCCTGAGCTGTCCCACGCGCCCAGCCGCGGCCACAGC
>NC_043701.1:2285687-2286769 GCF_006229205.1 Suricata suricatta
TGCCCTGCAGCGCCCCCCGCCGGGACCCCCGCCCCTGGGCCCCGGTTGCCCGCAGGGGCCTGAGCTGTCCCACGCGCCCAGCCGCGGCCACAGCGGCAGGCCCGGCGGGAGTGCTGGACTATTTGTAGGCAGTGCTCCCTTGTGGGTCCTGAAGACCAGGTGTTCAGTCAAAAAAGAACCTTTTTAGGTCAGGGAAATTGGTATAAAAATACTTCTGTCTGACTGTGAGTGTCCCAGGCAGAGGGACGCAGCTCTGCCGCCTCGAGCAGCCAGGGGGTGGCTTTCTCTGCCCTAACGGGGCAGCCCAGGCCGCTTGCCTGTCCCCAGCTCGCACACAGGCCCCGGCTCCTGGGGGTTCAGGGGTGCTCCTCATCTTGTCCTGCCCCCCCACCCCTCCTGCCACCTGTGACCTCTGCTTTCTTCTGTGGGGTCTGGGACAGATTCGGGAGAAGCTGGCTCTGCCCTCCCCTCCCCTCCCCTTCCGCAGAAGGTGTGGGGCATCCGGGTGTGTCGGCACACACACACCTGGATAGTGCTTTCAGGTGTGGCTGTGTGCACCTGTGGGAGTGTACGTGTTCTGTGCGTGGGAGCAAGCGTATGAGGTGGCTGTGAGTGTGTGTGTGCACGCGCGTGTGCTTCGGGCTTGTGTGTGAGTGGGGAAGAGGCCGGCAGCGGGGGGGAGGGGGAGACAGTCCCTGTGGGACGCACAGTCCTCCTCACCCGCAGCCTCACCCCGAGTTAGAAGGGCCCCGACCACGCGAGGGTCAAGGGCACCCAAACTCGGTGAGCGGGGGAGAGGGCCGCCGCTCCTCCAACATCGAAGTCACTTCTCAAATATCAAATCCGTGTCTGAGCACAGGTTTTGGGAGGAATGGAATGGGGAGGGGGCTGCATGGGACAGGCAACGTGTGGCTAGGGGGCCCAGGAGGGGCGGGGGGCGGCAGGTGCAAGCACAGCTGAGGGTCGCAGGCATGATTCCCCCCTGCCCCGGTGTGCCTGTCGGGGAAGTGGGACATGGACAGAGACCGAATTCTGGGCTGTTACTTTGGGTGCAAGTTTTGCTTTTGGTCAACAGGCATCTA
>NC_043701.1:2286869-2292718 GCF_006229205.1 Suricata suricatta
GGGGGCTGCATGGGACAGGCAACGTGTGGCTAGGGGGCCCAGGAGGGGCGGGGGGCGGCAGGTGCAAGCACAGCTGAGGGTCGCAGGCATGATTCCCCCCTGCCCCGGTGTGCCTGTCGGGGAAGTGGGACATGGACAGAGACCGAATTCTGGGCTGTTACTTTGGGTGCAAGTTTTGCTTTTGGTCAACAGGCATCTATTAGGACTTATGAGGCCGCTCTAGGGCTAAAGAAGGTCCTAAAGAACTCACGCTCTGCACGTCTCCTGGCAGGAAATGGAAAAAAACCCCACATTACGACACGTGAAACAGTTAGGTTTTTCCCTCTATCTTCATCAGCAGTAAGCGTAGCAACTCTACCCAAGGCATTTGTCTCTGCACTTTGCACGTGACAAAAGGAAACCCTAGGAAAGCGAGTGAGTTTTCCCAGATTGCCCAGCTACAGGGCGTAGCTGGGACTCGAACACTCGGCTCTGGAGCTCACTGTTCCTGTCCTTTCATCCACCCGCCAGCTCAAGGGGCTGGGGAGGAGCCTTGTCCTCCTGCGGGGGGGGGGGGGGGGGGGGGGAGAGCAGGACCACAGTGGAATTAATGCAGCCTGGGCACCACTTGGTAGTGAGTCATCGAAGCCCTGGAACTTTGTGTCCATTGGCTCAGCAACTCGACTGTATTAGAATTTATACCGAGGAAATGGCCCCAGGTTTCCGTGCACCATGGGCTCCCGCACACTTTCTGCGGCGGCGTCTGTGTGCAAATCCGGGCAACAGCTTCAACGCCCAACAGGAAGGATCTGGTTAAATAAATCCGGGTGTGTCTACAACTGAATGGATCGCAGTTACAATGATGCAAGATGATGCTGATTCAGCCTCATAGAAAGTATTGACAGCGTGTTATGCGGTAAGAACCAGCTGTGTCCAAAACCTTATGTACACTTAGAACCCATTTGTGTGTGCGCGCGTGTGGGTGTGGGTATGTGCTTGCACACCTGTGCATATGTGTATGCGTGCCTGTGGTGGGATGTGTGTGCACGTGTGCACGTGAGTGTGGGTGTGCTTGCACTCCTGTGCATGTGTGTGTGTGCCTGCGGTGGGGTGTGTGTGCACATGTGCACGTGGGTGTGGGTGTGTATGTGTGCTTTGCACACCTGTGCACAGGTGTGTGCGTGCAGCCTGTGGTGGGATGTGTGTGTGCGCACGCAGGTTGGGTGTGCACGTGCATCTGAGCATGTTTGTGGGGGGGGTGTGTGCACGTGTGCACGTGGGGATGGGTGTGCGTGGGGGATGTGGGTGTGCACGCACACCTGTGCTCGCTTGTGTGTGTGTGCACGCGCACGTGTGTGTAGGAAAAAGTTTGGCAGGATGCACACCAAAATCTTTCCAAGAACTGTCTCTGGGTGCTGGAGTTACAAGTGACCTCATTTTCTCCCTTTTATTATCTATATTTTGTCTCAGTGACAATTTAATGACAATGCACTTTGTAAGCAAAAATAAAATATTTTAATTTGGAAACATTTAAGTAACTTTTTGTTCCGTTTCCTCTCTAAATGCATCCTAGTGACACTCGGTCACCAGTAAGTCCTGGAACGGCCACCAAGTCGCTGCCCGAGTGGAAATCCTAGAGATTGGGCCGCCTGTGCATGTACTATTGCTTCTAGAA
This sequence comes from Suricata suricatta, assembly GCF_006229205.1. Taxonomy (NCBI): domain Eukaryota; kingdom Metazoa; phylum Chordata; class Mammalia; order Carnivora; family Herpestidae; genus Suricata; species Suricata suricatta. The sequence continues at coordinate 2,288,524 of NC_043701.1, forward strand.
TGTTCTAAATGACCGGGAGTCATTCAGAGAAGCATCGTGTGGAGTGTGGAATGAAAACAAGCAGGGCCACACGTCCACGAAGAGATGAGGCTCCTATTGCCAGGCTCAAAGCCAGGGTCCCCCAAAAAGTCATTCCCAAAATAATTCTCATTGGTGGAAAAGTGCTTTTCCCGGGAACGGGGCCACCCCCGCGGATGACACTGGGAGACCGGGGAGCTCCCCGCTCCGCGCAGGCCAGGCCGCACGGGCTCAGGGTCCCCGTGTGGGGTGAGGTCCCTCCAGGTGCCGTCCTCAGTGCCGTCGGACAGCGCTGGGCCTGTGGCTCATGGCGGGGTGTGGGGGGGGCCGCACGGACCGTCTCGCTCCAGCCCTCCGGGCCCATCACTGTCGGGAGGCCATGGGCAGGTATTCCGTGAGGACTGAATTAATGAGGCAGTGGGCCAGCCAGCAAATGACAGAAGGCAGGACCGCCGGGATGCGCTCCCCGCCGCTGCTTCGGGGCCTTTCCCGGTAGGAGAGCGCCATCTGCTGGGGAGCGGGGGCGCGCCGGCAGAGCCAGAGAGGCGGGAGGCGGTTGTCATGGAGACGCGCCCGCAGCCGCTCCGCTGTCTGGGGGAGGAGACAGAGACCCGGAAGCTGCTGCCAGGACCCCGGGCTGAGATGCTGGGCGCAGGAAGGGTGGCGCAGAGCATCGCCCCCAAAGTGAGAAGAACCTTGGAAACAGCCGGAGGACAGATGCACTGGATACATATTATTTCATATTTTCAAGAGAAAAGGGAGGAGCGGAAACGGATTCACCACGAATTGCTTTTGTTTCTTCCTAAGGCTTCCCACGACAGTGACTTCACAAACCAGCATGCCCAGCTTGGCGTGGCTCGCGGGGCAGCCTGTGGCCGGGCCAGCGCAGCCCACGGGCCGGGCGTCCGGACCCGGAAGGGCGTGGATGCCCACGCCTCCACCGCATCATCACCGCAGGCTGGGTGTCGCCTGCTCCCAGTCAAGCGTGGCCTTGCACCCAGGAGGCTCAGGAGATGAAATAGCCGGCCAGCCACGGGGAACAGCAGGGGGAACGTTCTGGAAGCAGGGGAGGCTCGGCTGTGGCCCAGGGTCAGTGGTGAGCTGAGTCCCCGGCCCATCCTCCTCTCGGACCGGCGGGGAAGGCAGGGTGGGGGGGGGAGGGGTAGGGTGGGCTCCAGTGTCTCCCCACTTCTGAACTTTCCTTTCCCATCTGCAGAATGAGAGGTTGGCCTAGAATGATCTAGAGGCTTGTTCTCAAGACGACAGGGATCCAAATGCCAGTCTCGGGCCACTGTTCTGGGTGTCTGTCCCTGATTAGGAAAGGCCCCTACGTCTCACCTGGGCGCGGCGACCTTATCACCAGGAGTGTCACAGGCACGCTGTCACTGTGGGTAGGCACAGCCATATGACCATTTCAGAGACTCGCAGGCAAAATGTATCAGCCTGGGAAACGTGTGAAACCTTGACTCAGGATTGTACCACCAGGAGCCCCATGGACACTGGACAAGAGTGTTGGTGGCAACGTGCCTCATCTAACTGGACATGACCTTTCTGTCCACCAACCCGGGCTCGATGAGTTACCCAGTTAGTTGAATCCAGTGACTGCTCTGTAGCGATGGACGACAGGAGCCTGGATGGGCACTCAGTAGCCCGAGCAGGGCGTCCCACAGAGGGGAAGAAGCGTGTTACAACCCCGTCCGGCTGCTGTGACCCCCAGGGACCGTGTGCTGCGGGGAGCAGGCACCCAACCCGCCACGCTCCCGTTTCTCATGCACAGAAATGGAAGTTTCCTTCGCCTCAGGCTCTGGGGAGACTGCCGTGGAGCTGCTCCTCCGTGGGGTGACTTCAGGTGACTTTTACTATCTTCGGGTAGCAGAAAAGTTAAGTCCCAGCCTTTGGGGACAGACTTGGAGATCCGACATGACTGCAGCCGCCTCTTAGCGCCATGACCCTCTGCATGCACACCACCCGTGACGCCCAGGACACTCGACACTAAACAACACACACGAGGAAGGCACCGTACGTCACAGCCCGGCACTCACGAGAGTCCAGCACATGGCAGCTCCTGCATCTTCTCCCCAAAGCCCCTGACGTACCCAGAGGGCGCCGCCAGCCGAGGCTTGGAGAGCGTGGTCCCTCCTCAAACGGCCCTCACGTGGCCTTTGCTGATACATCAAGGCACTGAGGTCATGGGGGGGGGCTCCCAGAATAATACCAAAATACGTACACCTGCCGCAAGTGCCTGCGGCTGGCGGTGACTGGCAGGTGCACCCGTGGGGGAGAGGTCCAGGGTGGGAAGAATGGACCCTCTCCGAATCAGCGTGATGCAAGTCATTGTAGATGCTGTCGGTCCATCCAAATCTCTTTCCTAGAGAATTTCATATCTGGTTTATAAAGAACAAGCAGGGGCACCTGGGGGGCGCAGTCGGTTGAGTGATGGACTCGTGGTTTTGGCTCAGGTCGTGATCTCAGGGCTGTGGGATCGAGCCCCACGGCAGAGTCTGCACTGAGCATGGAGCCTGCTTGGGATTCGCGCGCGCGCTCTCTCTCTCTCTAAAAAAGACAGTAAGGAAGGGAAGGAGAAAGGATAGAGGGAATGAAGGAAAGAAAGGGAAGGAAAGAAAGAAGGAAAGAGAAAGAAAAAGAAAGAAGGAAGGAAGGAAGAACAGGCACTATAATGCCATATTTTATAAAGTTGATGTGAACATTTATATATATATACAGATATTAAAAATATGTATGGGGGGCCGGGTGGCTCAGTGGGTCCAGCGTCTGACTCTTGATTTCTGCTCAGGTCTCGCGGGTCGTGGGTCCGAGCCCCGCTCTGGGCTCCACGCTGACAGTACAGAGCCTGCTCGGGATTCTCCCCCTTTCTGCTCCTTCTCCGCTCACACCGTCTTTCTCTCTTTCAGAATAAAAACACTTAAAAAATATTTTTTCAAAAAGACGTTTGTATTTTGTTACCCACAGCCCGGGTCAAGCCTGGGCTGAGGCCGAGCCTCCAGAAGGTGCCAACGACCTGCGTGAGGCTGGAGGCCCCCTGCCCCCCTGGGTCCTTCAGCTCGGGGCTGGGCGGCAGACCGGGTGTCCGTGGTGGGGACGCAGCTCGGCTCCGTCCCTTGCTGTCATGTGTGCCACATCCGAGGGGTCACCGTGTGCTGCTCACGGCTGGGGGTCCAAGGAGTCCCAGCCTTCTGTCCTCACCCCACGCTCAGCCCCCCAGCACACTGGACAAAGGAGTCTTTCCCGGGGCCCCGCCTGCGGGGCGGGGATGGGGTCGGTGGTCCCCAGGCCAGGCGAGAACCGCCCTGGGTCAGTCAGTGTGCGATGATCCGAGTGGCCCTGGGTGCCGCGCATGGCGCCGGGGCCGGGACACGACGGGATCAAGTCAACGGGAACGGGTAGGTCCCTTCCGCCCCCATTGCGCTTACTTACAGGGCGGACACGCGATCCCACAAGAGGTAAACACTGTGTGGCGGGCGTAGTGACCCTGGGGGGCTGCAGGACAGGACAGGACCTCCGCTCCCGGCCGCGACTCGGTGACCGTGCCCGGGCACTCGGCCCACGCACACCGCCAGCTCCAGCGTCTCCCGGCCATGCGCCTGGAGGAACCTTCCGGAGCTCAGCGCTCGGGGATGGGGCCCGAGCGAGCGCAGCGGGCTGCCGGGGGACCGCTGAGGCCACACGGACAGGACCCCAGCAACTCGCAGAGGGCACCCAGAGATCTTGGCTTTCCGAAGCCGCGTGAGTCTGGGCCTGGGGCCTTGGGGCCTGGCGGGGGACGCTGGGAGACTGGCCACGTGGGGGCGATGTCACAGGACGCCGGGCTGTCAGGACGCCAGAGCGAGGTCTTCCCAAGAGCTGGCCAAACCGGGCTGAAGAGCAAGGGTTGGAAGGGCCAGGCTGACCCTCCGTGAGAGGGGCTGCCGTGCAGAACACAGAATCCAGACTCCGAAAATGAGGGGGTCCCACATGTGCAACCCGAACTGCTGGCCGTTCTTGGAGGCGAGCAACCAGGACGAGCCCCAGGGGAGGTGGCCGGGCAGGCGGGGAGGGGGCAGCACAGAGAAGCCTGCTGCGGCCCCCGAGTCAGGGAGGCGGTGGGGAAGGGGATGGGCGCCAGGGCCGGGGTGCAGGGAGGGGGGAAGGAGGAGGGTGGGCACCAGGGCAGGGGGGG
>NC_043701.1:2292818-2297048 GCF_006229205.1 Suricata suricatta
GAAGGGGGAGGAGGAGGCATGGGTGCCAGAGCGCAGGGAAGCGGTGGGGGGAGGCGGGGAAGGGGCGTGGGCACCAGGGCCAGGGGCAGGTGGACAGGGAAGCACGTGGAGGCCAGCTCGCCCCCCCCCCCCACCGTGGGGCTTGCTGGCGGGGTGGCAGTGGTGGAGTCCAGAGAATGGGGGGAGATTCTAGTCGTCCTCGGAGACCTACGGCCCAGGCATCAGGAGAGCTTGTCAGGAGCGGGGAGGCATCTGACACCGAAACCCGGGGCTGGGCGTCCTTGTGAAGGAGCTGCGGTCCGCAGGGACGCGGGGGCCGGCGGGGGGACCCCGAGCTCGGCCGTGAGGTTGAATCACCTGCTACACGTCCAGGCAGAAGGGAGGCTGGAGCCCGTTCAGGGAGGTCCAGGGCACCATCAAAGCGGGGGAGTCGCGGGCCTGTGGCGACCTTTACAGCCCGGGGTCCCGGCCGGGGCGCCCTGACCCGAGCGGACAGGGGCGTGCCCCCCGACCCCCTTCCAGCCTGGCAACACGGAGCCTGTTAACCCTCTCCAGAAGAGGTTTCGGGGAATGTTGAGTTCAAAACCCAGTTGGTGTGGATTCAAGAGAGATTTTTTTTTTAATTTTTAAAAAATGTTTAGTTTTGAGAGAGAGAAAGAGCACAAGCAGGGGAGGGGCAGAGAGAGAGGGACACACAGACTCGGAGGCAGCCGCAGGCTCTGAACTGTCAGCACAGAGCATGACGCGGGGCCTGAACTCACAAACTGTGAGATCATGACCTGAGCCGAAGTCAGACGCTCAACCGACTGAACCCCCCAGGCGCCCCCAGGACAGACTTGAGGGTGAACGTGGAGACGGACAGAACAGAAGGAAGGACAGCCTTTTCCGTGAGTTTTGCACAAAGTGGGACAGGACCTTGCGAGCAGCCGAGGGCACCTGGTTTGCGCACACGCCCTCAGGAGCGGGACGGGGCTTCCGGGGAGGAGGGCGTGCGGCGCAGCCGGGGGCGCCCTGAGCGACCAGGGGGAGGCCACGGGGTCGTCCGAGGAGGAGCGGGAGAGACGCCGTGGGCAGGGTGAACCGCGGACAGGAGCTCCCGGGACGGGACCAGAGCGGAGATTTCCCAGCCGCCCGCAGGGCCGTGGCTGCCTGTTTCCAGCTTGGCCTCCAGCGGGGATGCAAGCCCAGGATCAGAGGGAATCGGAGTTTTCCAGAGAGCGCCCCCTCCAGGAGAGAGGGAAAGGGAAGGCAGGCAAGGAGGTGCACCAGAAGCCCGACCTGGGGTGAGAGGGTGGCGCTGAGGGGGAGGTCTCAGGCGGGGAGCAGGACCCCGGCCCTGAGCCTGGGGACCGCTGGGGGCCTAGGTGTGCAGCTGACGCACAGGCCGGCCACCCACCGGGGGTCTCCTGGCAGCGACAATGTCAGCAGGAGGCCTGGGCCGCTCAGAAGGGGTTGGGGAGAGGGAGCCCCATCTCCGAAGGACCCTAGCGGGGCACCCAGGGGGCTCAGCCGGCAGCTCAGGTCAAGATCACAGGGTTGTGAGACTGAGGTCCACATGGGGCTCCATGCTGGGCGTGGAGCCTGCTTGGGAGCCCCTCCCCCCGCCCCCTCCCCGGTCATGCACTAAAATAAAAATTTACAAAAATATATTTAAGAGAAGACGGTGCTATGGAAATGACGGAAGTGTGGGTGGGCGGGGGAGGGGGGAAGTGAGCGGGGAGCCAGGGTTCCCTAGACGGTAGCCCGGGCAGGTAGTGGGGTGCAAGGGTCTCCCCTCAGCTTCCTGCAAGGATGTGGGGGCTCAGGCCAGGCTCCCTGAAGACAGAGGAGGGCCCCAGGTCAGTCCAGAGCCCGAGGCATGGAGGGGGGAGGCAAGGGAGAAATGCAGGGGTGCTTCTGGCCTGCAGACCTTCCAGCCGGGCAGGCAGGGGGGGCCTTCTCAGGGCGCAATCAGGGCCGCCTGGGCGGCTCCTCAGGGGGACCTGGTGCCAGGGTGCAGGGCTCGGTGACCTGGGGGTCTCCGTGTCGGCTGCTGGCCCAGGGGGGCAGCCCCCTAACACTTGTCACAGAGCCCCCAGCATGGCCACTGCAGATCCCTGTACCATGGTGGGGGGGTCGGGGGCACATGGGTGGGGGGCCGACCCTCCACAGACTGAGGGCCCAGTCTGGCTCCCCAGAGCCCCTCCCGCTCCAGCACCTCCCAAACTCAAGGGAGTTTCTCTGTGCAGCTGCCTGGGCCAGCCTCCTATCCCGGCATGCTCCCCTGCTGCATGCCCCTCCCCGCCCCCCCCCCCCCCCCCCCCCCCCCCCCCCCCCCCCCCCCCCCCCCCCCGCACCAGCCCTGGTCCTGCCCTGCTGGCCCCTGCCCCACGCACCCGCTGGTCCATAGCCGCCCCATCCCCCCAACCCCAGGCTGCTGCCACGCCCTCCACGTACCCTAAACTCCAGATGTCAGGGCCCCCCAAACTGGCACACACGCCCTCCCTGGGGGACCAAGTGTGGAGCCAGAAACCTCAGAAGCACCTTCGCCGGTGTCTCCCGGTCCAGAGGAGCCACGGTCCCCCGCACCCAGAAGTTTCCAGCCCAGGGGCACCTGGGGGTTTCTGTCAGTTGAGCGTCCAACTTCGGCTCAGGTCATGATCTCACAGTGCGTGGGTTTGAGCCCCATGTCGGGCTCTGTGCCGATAGCTCAGAACCTGGAGCTGTTTCCGATTCTGTGTCCCTCACTCTCTGCCCCTCCCCTGCTTGTGCTGTCTCTGTCTCTCAAAAATAAGTAAATGTTAAAAAAAAAAAGTTTCCAGCCGCCTCTCACAGCAATCGCCAGCTTTTAGAGAAAGAACAAGGTACCCACAGAATATGGATTAAAGTGGAGGGAAAGTGTTTTTTGCATCTTCAGATTCGGATTTGGGTTTAAAAATTCCATTAAGTCAGATCCAATATATAGATCTCTGCTGTCACTGCCTGTTTCCTGCAACAACTCGCCTCTTCTACCTCCCCTCCCCTCCCCCCAGAACCAAGCCCAGCCTCGGCCTCCTCCCACTCCTTCCCTGCACCAGGGAACAGTGGTAACTTCCCTCCTTCATGTCTTCAGAAGTCACGGTTTCCGTCGGCGAGAACTGGCTGGTGCTTGGACAGGAGCCCAGGCCCGTCCGTCCGCCCCCACGCCTGCTGGTGGGCACACCGCATCCTCCCCCGCTGTGCTGGCCTTCATCCCTGGAGCTCAAGCCAGCCCCATGCAGAGGGGAGGAGAGAAGGGGCCTGGCCCACAAGTCCCTGCCGGAGAGGGACAGTCCTCTACGAGGGACACCCACAGGTGGTTTTCTTCTGTCCCAAGGGCACAAAGACCTCGGCCGACTCGAGGCGCTGATGGGGCCGGCACGGGGTCACGGGTCACCAATACCCTTGCTCACTCGCCACAGGTAAGCCCCCTTCCCACCGATCAGAAAGGTGCCGCCCGCCGAATCCCACGTGGACAGCAGTGCCGAGAGGTCCGCCGGGACAGACCGGTCCCAGCACGGCATGGGGTGGGCAGAGGTGGGGACCTGCTCCTTCTCCAAGGGCTCCTTGAACCGGCGGGGCTGGGGGTGTTTTAAAAGCACCCTGTTTTTAGACCAGGGATTAGTGATTTGTAGCAACACAGAAAACTGGGATGATGCCTCCAGTGGAAAACCAAGTCCGGCAGGTGCACAGGGGCTTCCTCAACCGGACGTGCCCACACACAGGGCGTCACCGGTACCGCGCTGAGGGTGACCGGGCACCTCTGCCTCTGGTGTTAACGGCTAACATCAGAGCACACGTGCTGAAAAGTTGTTAAAACTTTTCCGTAATGCCTTAAAAAATGTAAAAAGAGAGGGAGCAGGTGGCTCAGTCGGTAAGTGTTCGACTTCGGCTCAGGTCATGACCTCACGGTTCGTGGGTTTGAGCCCCACGTTGGGCTCTGTGCAGACAGCTCGGAGCCTGGAGCTGCTTTGGATTCTTTGTCTCCCTCTCTCTCTGCCTCTCCCCTGCTTGCACTGTGTCTCTCAAAAATAAATAAATGTTCAGAAATGTTTTGAAAAATGTAAAAAGGAAATTACCCCCCCCCCCCGCCCTCAAACTTCCCACAGAGCAAAGCGGGCTGCCTGCACTGCTGGGCCTCGGGGTGTGGTGGGGTGGGGGCCAGCCGGGACCTCGGGGTGCAGTGGGGTGGGGGCCAGCCGGGACCTCGGGATGCGGTGGGGTGGGGGCCAG